>NC_051443.1:12315731-12351624 GCF_001649575.2 Kryptolebias marmoratus | reverse complement strand
CCCCACACACCACCACCACTATATTCCCCACGGACACTCCTGTAACAAATCAATTACAAGATTAGAATTTAAACTCATGTCAGCCAAGGTGTAAATGAAAACTCTTAACTTTTACGCATGCCCTGAGAGGTTTAACAAGAAAACTTCATGTTGGGTCCCAAGCAGGTTTACATATTAATTTTTAAATTCACCCCACAGGTCTAAAATGCTCCCTGCCCACTGAGTGGTGCCTGAATGGAGGAAGATGTGAAGCCACCCTCAATGGGAATGGAGAGTGCAAGTAAGTCACAATTTAAACACAAAGACAAATGTGATGCACCAGATGTTCCAAAGTTATTCTTTAACTTTTTAAAATGTTGTGTGGTCTAGTTGTTTTAGAGAGTGCCTTTTTTGAAGGAGGGGGGGGGGGTTAAGAAAAGGGGACCACATATTCCCTCCTTTTTTCATTCCAGCCATTGACGGGCTCCCGTGCCCCAGCAACCAGAGAGGCCCTTCTCTGAACTTTCTGCTTCTGCCGCTTCCTTCAGGAGCTGCATTACTCCACACACCCGTTCACCCCCCTCCACCCCTTAAAATAAGAAAAACTTTTGAGCGGCGGAGGAATAAAAAAAAGTGAACGTTAGATCCAGAATGTGCAGAATGTAGGGAGGTGGATAGACAAAAGCTGTCCTCCCCCCACTCCCACCTCTCCGCTCCAAACAGCAGCCCGTTAATGAATGCAAGGCCCCCTCGGTGGTGAAGTGAGAGGACGCGTCCAGCCCTAAATCTTGTTGTTCTGCTCTTTCATGGGCGACAGCTGGGGCTCGCCCGCCGCCCGTCACCCATTGTCCTGCAGTCAGAATAATGCTGTGTGACTAATCTGAGTGGGGCTTCCCATCATGCCACAGCCACCCCAGACACCTCAACACACACTGCTATCACCCCCCCACCCCCTTCTCTTTCTTTCCGAAAGGCCCGTCTCCATCATTTTGAACAACCCCACCACCACCACCACCTTAATGCTTGTGATCTCCATTTGAAAGCCAGATGGCTGTGAAATGTAATTGGATTGGATGTCGAGAGAGTGGGATTAATTGGAATAAAGTGCAGAAATTTGAAGGCAAACAAGTGGGAAGAGACACATGGAGGCAGGTTGGGAGCTGTTTGCTTGCGGTGGATTGATGCTAATGTTTTATAGATGAGAGACATCTAATATGCCAACATATTCTTTTTAGCTGACCTTAGTGACGGCCATAAAGAGGATGTCAATTTTTGCTTGCTTTCAACACAGAAACAGGTGCATCCTGAAAACTACAACCCGAATTCCGAAGAAGTCGGGAAGTTGTGTAAAATGTAAATAAAGACAGAAAGCAATGTTTTAGAGACCTCGTGAACACATATTTTATTCATAATGGAACCAAGTAAACATCAAATGTTGAAACTAAGATATTGTACCCCTTTTTGGTGGGGGGAGGTAATTTTAAATTTAATGGCAGAAACTCATCCCCAAAAAGTTGGGCCAGAGGCAACAAAATGCTATAAAAGTAAGTGACACAAATAAGAAACAGCTGGAAGAGCATTTGGCAGTGAATTAGGTTAATTACCAACAGCTTAGTAAAAGGGTATAAGAAACTGGGTAAACAAGGCAAAAAAACAAAAAAAAATGTTCTGAAGAGACTGAATCTCTAAGAAGTAAAGATGGTCAGAGGTTCACCAGTCTGAAAAAACGATTTCACAATGTTCCTCCACATAAAATATCAGCACTCAGTTCAAAAGCCTACCTTTCTGATGGTATGGGGGTGCATTACTGCTTAAAACAAAGAAAGCCTCCACATCTGGAAAGGCACCTTCAATGCAGAGAAGTCTACACAGGTTTTAGAACAACCGATGATCCCATCCAGCATAAAAATCCAGCAAACTAGACCCAGGACTGTTGAACAGCCTAAATTCTACATCGGACAAGAATGGGACAATACTCCCCTCCAAAAACTCCAGGAACTAGTCTCCTCAGATCCTGGACCTTTACAGACTGTTGTTAAAACACTGGATGCTTCACAGACATAAACATGCATCTGTCCCAACTTTAGAGATGTTCTGCTGCCTTGAATTTAAAAATGATACCCCTTTTTTTTTCAAAAATGGTACAGTTTGGTAGTTTTAACATTTGATATTTTTATTATGTTTCATTGCTACTAAAATATGGGTTTAGGAGATTTGCAAATTGTTGCATTCAGTTATTATTTACACTTTACACAACATCCCAACTTTTTCAGAAATGAGGTTGTATTTTTTTTGTGATTTCTAGTTGTGGTGTAATTTTTGTCCCCATTTGTAAAAGAAACTCAGAGGTGGCCTGCTTCACCCTCGGGGCATGTGGTCACGGCAGGCGCTTTTCTGGTCTGTGGGGACAAGTGTGTGTGTGTGTGTGGGGTGGGGGATTATTATAGAGCTTGAACTAGCCTGGGGCCACCGTTTCACAATATCTAATCTGCAAGCTGCACACACACACACGCAGACACAAACCTATGCACGTGTGGACACACTGGCACACAGGAACTCTTCCTACACCTCTACAAAGCTCTCATTGTAGTCTTCATCTCTGTTCAGTCTAATTAAAAACAAGACAGGATGAGGGGCATCACTTCACCCACCCGCACTCTCTCTTCCTCCTCCATGCTTTCCTCTCATTAATCATTCATCCCCGCCAAGCTGAGCAGCTATCATTCCTGGGGCTGCGCTGTGAGATTCAGGGGTCAGCGTTCACGCACGGGAGGAGTTTCCAGTAATGTCTTTTTTTTTTCATGTCACAATACATGAAAGTTTGTGCCACATCATTCCTGGAACGTTCACTTTGAGACTGTGTTGGTGACATAGCAGGAAATTTTGCAAGTGGTTAGTAATAAGTGAGTGGCTGTGAATAAACTGAAGTGAAAAGCTTAAAAAGTGATGTAAAACCCCCTAATCACCAACACCACCCACACACATTTTGAAGTTACCCGTGAGTTACGTTTTGCTTTTGTGGTTTCTGCTGCTTGTATGGAAGCATATAGTGACACAGATTTGAACTGTAAGAGAGATTTAAATTCTCCTCCTGCACAGTTCCCACGGGTCCCACGGTGATATCATATGTTGACACACGAAATAAGTTTAAGATTGATGTCAAAAGTAGCAATCATGTCTCTTCTGAAACGATTTACATGTTTTGAATTAAGACAAAGGGTGTTTTCTTTGTGTCCTTGTTGTAAAAGATAATCTTAGTTACTACAACTGTGTACTGAACAAATATATTTAGTTCTCTGACTTTGATTGGACGCAGCTTTTGTTTACAAGTGCTCTTGTTCCCTGTATCTACCTCGCACAAAGGGTTTTACATTTTCAAGATTTTTTGCCTTCCCACAATGACTTTGTACTATGATAACAAGAAAGCTGTGTGCATACAGACAGAGTACAAATAAATATGCAACTGAACAAGAACAAATCCATCATTTGTTGTTTTCACTGCTGTCAGAAGCTGCACAGATAAACCTTTTAGCGAGGTAATGTTTGCGTATGAAGTAAAACAAACTAAATTTAAGGCCTCGCATTCCTTGAAGGCTCAACGTTTAGCTAAATATCTGTAAAAAAGATATCTGTTATAGCCATTTTTGTGTTTGACGACTTTCATTTTACATTTGCAAATCAAGCAGAGAAAAACAAACTAAAAAAACCCCATTTCTTTCCAATCATCATCTGTACATACAAAACCACTGTTTCTATCACACAGAAACAGCTACAGTAAGCGTCTTTCATGGGGAAGCACTAAGTCTGAGAAGTAAGAGGTTATTTGAAGGTCTTGGGCTTCCTGTTTCTCATGGCGCTGTAGCTGACTGCTTATGTGGGTAGCCTTGAAAGCATGCAACCAAGGGCACAGCATTGTATGAGTCGAATTCAGTTTCCATTTGTGGGACAGTAATGGGGCACGGTGAGGTTGAAAGGTTGATGACCCAAACTGTGCCTTTGGGTGACTGATGCTGCTTTAAAGAAACAGACTCTGTTTTTGGTCAGAGGTAGCATTTCGACTGGACTCCAAGACTCCCGACAGAAATAGATTTGAAAGTGAGAAATAACTTCCAGTCTGTGGTGCTTAGAGTGATCACACCCTCGTGACCTGGCACACAGCTGTCTTGTACTGCGTATTGATGCTAAAATGTCTCACTCAAAACAGCAAGTCCAGCACCACTGGAGAGATGAGACACTCTCCCCTCAAGGAATGCTACTCTTCGTTTTTCCTACTATAGGATTACCAGGCAGGTCTCTGTGAAGGCTCAGCTCCATGTCGGCTTAAGTGAATCTGGAGCATGCAAGTGCATGACAGGGTTAAGTGTGCCTGTTGATGTTGGGTCTGTTATTGAGTTTAAAGCTTTGAGCCTGCCACTCCCCTGGTCAGGCCCATTCCCCAGATGCCAAGACCCCTGAGATACAGCCTGAAACCAGGTTCAATCCAGCCTTTTTTTATTTTGCATGGAAGCAAAATCATTTTGTAAAAACCTCTCATAATGCTACTGTAATGAAAGTATTTAGGATGGAGATATATTTCTCATATTCACTGCTGGACTGGCTTCTGAGAAAACTGATCTGGAGAATCTCAAAGTAGGACAATCAAAGCTGTGCTGTCAGAGCTGGCAGATAAGAGGCTATTTTTCTCTAGTGGGTGCTGAAAGTTCACATTCACCAACACAGGCTGTCAAACGTAGAAATGACACCTCGTTCATAAGTACAGCACATGGGAAAAAGTCTTGACCCACTTGTCCATTATCGCCAACCACCATGAAAGGTGGCCAGTCATGTATTTAAGCTTTTGTGTTTGTCTTTTAGTAAAGATTCTCATGCACACTAGACAAATTTTAATAAATCTCTCAAAGTAATTATTGGATGTACAGTATATCTACAGCTGATTAACATTTGGAGTCAATTTGATTTAATATGGTTGCCACAGCTAAATGAAAAACTGTCAGTTTTACAGATACTGTGCTCAAATTTGGTGTGGTCATAGCAGAGAGTCATCCTCAACACATACTCTGAACATAAACAGATCACCTGAGATAGTGTTGACTAAAATGGCTATAACAACACCATTTTTCAAAATAGGACAGCCTGAGTTTAAACCTCTGGCATAAGAAGGTGGGCAATATGCATTCCTTCAAAGAATACTAGGCATGTTGTTTATGCTTCATTCAATGAATACATAAATGCTTGTAGAATTTGAAAGTTGTTCACAAGCAATAGTTTGCTTGATTTTTAGAAAGTGTTTCTTTGGACTTTGGCTACTTTTTTTGGTCATTTGTAATCCAGGCTTTGTACCTAATTATTTTGCCTAGTTTTTTTGTTTATTGAGCCCCCTAATATTGACATATAATATATATTTTTTTAAAATGCACGTAAATTTAAAGAATGAATCAGTGTGGTGTCAAATGAACAAAGCACACAATGTTACATTCCTAAACAATGTAAGGAAAAGCTGGGAACATATGTCATGAATGGGTCCAGACTTAAGACGTTGACATGTAATGTGCCTACCTGATTGATGAATATGAATTTCTGATAACCATAAGAGGTGGATCAGTGGGCAGGTGTTTTTACTAATTGGCTGACGAGGTTGGACCTCTTCCTGCTGTTGGTGAAAAAGTACAGCCACTTTGATAAGTCTGCCACCAGGAAAACAATGTGTTTAACACACACTGGTGAAGTTATGATCTGGATGGGTTTTTTTATGTGGATGAAGGCCAAGCAGACGCTCAGTTTTGTTGCTCTGACAGTGATTTATTCCCCAGCCTTTGTTTACCATAGAATGTTAGACAGAATAAAAATGAATTGCCAAAAGAATCATTCAATTTATTTTTTTGCAAAATGATGTCAGATTTTCTTGAGTTTAACTACATTGTTCATTTCTTGCTAAAAGATGTGATCCACAGGGGTCAGATATAGGTTAATGATTAGATATATCTAAAGGAAGAACCAGGCAACATGAATCAAGAAGAGAGGTCGGAACAAATATAACAGAAAGAAAGGTGAGGGAGTGTGAAATATGGATGGTAGACCATGAAAGGAAACAAACGAGAGTAAAACTCTTACATGCGTGCCCAGTAACTGTATGTCATCTTCGGTGTAACTTTTTCCACAGCAGTGGCATTTCCACTGCTCAGTTGTGGCTGGTTTTGTGTTGGAGGATAAAGTCACCCCCAGGGTGACAGATGGCAGATCAGGCCCAGCGGGGAAAGAGCAGAGAGGGGAGAGAAGGCAAAGAGGCCGTCCCACACTCACAAAAGTGTTTCGGGTCAGAGGTCAGGGAAGCATCTGCTCCGGCCTGAGGGGACATTGCATCGCCGGGAGAGACCTGTTGCCGTAGTGTGTGCTCTTGCTGGTCTTTTCAGCATGTGGGAGGATCTTTATCTCAGAGTGGGCTGACTTCAGGACAAAGAGGATCTGTTACACCTATTTACTGTGGGGTGACACACACACATACACACACAAACTCAAGTGCAAACATTAGTTACACCGGCTTGCTTCATCGTACCGAATCATATTTTTATGCCAAACATTTACTTGCCTTTTGTTTAATGTGGAAAGTAAAATAGCAGGCAGATAAACTTCAAAGCACCCCTAAATACCTTTACAGTTGTCTGTCAATTGCAACTGTTTGGGTTCCCTGTTGGGGCACACAAGATTGTTAACCCCCCCACCCAGCTGGTCTTTCCTAACTGAGTCAACAATTGAGATTTTAGCAACCCTGTGCGACATGAGGGGGATGCTGTAAAAAGCAAACTGCTGGAAGCTATAAAAAAAATTCTCACTGAGCGAAAAACGAGCAAACAACAGCCAGTGAAAATATAAATGTAAGTTGAAGCAGAGATACTGGGAAAACAAGAGAGAAAGAGGATGTTGTGTAAAGTCAAAATGGAAACAGGTAGGGAAAAGAGGAATTGGGAGTAAATTCTGTAGTTCAGGGCGAGTTGAGGAGACAGAAGTTGCAACAGCTGACTTCACATGGGTTCTTTATGTCCCTGGAGGAAAGTTTGGCTTTTGAGTACCCCCATCTGAGAAGAGGACAGAGAAGAGAGAGGGGAGGGGGAAGGGGAGAAGAGGAGGAGAAACGAGAACGAGGGGGGGAGGAGTCCTGTCCAACAGCTGCCTTCATTAACATGCGCACCTGCTCCCTGTGGAGATAGTCGGAGGCCAACAGATGCCCTTTCTTGCACATAAACACTCATGATCATGTGCACAACTGCACACTGTCACACAAGCTCCAATTCAAACAAAAACACCTTTTTTTGCTGACTTTAAATGCCCATTTTACATGACAGATGGGACATTGCTGTTACATACAAGCTGCATGTTAAATATCTGAGTATTTGCTGAAATCAAAATAACTGAATTTCTTGTAAGACGCTTCATTCTGAGGTGAAAACGCATTTCCGATACGAGATAAATTGCATTCTCTGTGAAAATGCAGTGTGAATGCTGAGTGTTGAATGACACAAGTGAAATTAGCTGAAAAGGTGAAACCAAGTTGTTAAAGCTAAAAGAAGCTAAACACTAGCTAAAAGTTAAAAGAAGGAACATGCTAGCTACAAAAAGTAAAGGTTTTGATATAGGAATAATATAGCATAAAGTATCTGGTTAGATTGCAAAAAAATGTACAAAAAAACAAAACAAAACAAGAAAACAACAGTATAAATGGTGAATCATCATTCACACTGTAAGTGATATTCCTTATTCATGTTTATATTGTGACTTGAGCTACATTGATGTAATAACCAGTTAGACAGAGCCATGTGACTGTAGCTGTAATTGTCCTTGTCTAGATAGGAGAGCTGGCGCTTAGAGCCTGAATGCAAAACTTCATCTAGGGGACGTCCATAGGCGGCACAGTCCCCTTGATCTCCTCAGTCATTCAGGATGAATGTGGACAGCGTGGGGGCGAAAGGTAGATGGGAACAGGCTGTTACGGCTCGACTATTTAGTGGTGTCTGTTGTCCTAGCAGAATGTGTTTTCAAGGTTCTGACAGTACCTAATCCCAGGAGACACACTAGAACAACATGCTGTCCCTGGGACTCTGCTGGATGAGAAAGTTTCAGTTCCCTTTCCACGACACCCACCACTTTCCTCTTCATAATATTTCCATTTTGTTTAGATATTTTTTCTCATAATTTAGACAAAAAAGGTCCCTGTTTTCAAATTTTCATATTTACATTTAAATCTCATTGTCTTCTCACAGGTGTCCCAGTGACTATGTAGGTGACCGGTGCCAGTATCCCAACCCATGCAGCCCTTCACCTTGCCGCAACGGCGGCGAATGCCAAGCTATTTCCAATGTCAACACCTTTGATTTCCGCTGCGTATGCCGCCTGGGTTTTACCGACAGACTGTGCCTGACCCCCACGAACCATGCCTGCATGAACTCCCCCTGTCGCAACGGAGGAACATGTGAACTCGTTAGTCTTTCTGTTTTCCGCTGTCGCTGCCCACCAGGATGGTCAGGTATGCAGCAAACGGTCTGAAACCTCTTGACACGAGAATACCTTTTCCTCTCTCTGATTTCACCATTAACAACCTTTTCCTTTTTGTCTATTTTTCAGGCAAGACCTGCCAGAGTCCCAACCCCTGTGCTTCTAATCCATGTGCGAATGGCGGCCAGTGCTCAGCCTTAGATTCCACCTACAAGTGCACCTGCCCACCTACATTCCAGGGTCAAACCTGCAAGCAGGACGTAAACGAGTGTGCCCAGACTCCCTCTCTGTGTCTTAATGGTGGAATTTGTGTGAACGAGGTTGGCTCGTACCACTGTCGCTGTCCTCAAGAGTTCACTGGTCAGCACTGTGAGACCACTTACCTGCCATGCAGCCCTTCACCATGCCTGAATGGAGGAACTTGTGTTCAGAAGGGAGAAACCACCTTTGACTGTATTTGCCTTCTAGGTAAAAATGCAAGCAGGTCTATATATATATAAATTAGATGAGTATGGGTTGTTAATCCGTTTACAACACATGGTTTTGCTTTTGTGTAATAAGAAAATATTTATTTTCCTGAAAAATCTAGTTGATCTGGAAAGCAGAGTGTTGTGGTATATTGCGATTGGGAGGAGTGAGTCTCTGGTTATCCAACTGCACTTTCTGCCAGCCTGCACTGACAGGATATAGTCAAACAGACGTTTCCTTCTGATAATCAGCACCAATCCCACAAAGCTGCAGAAACACACATGTACACACAACGTATAGATAGGCACACCTTATTCACAGGGTCACACACTCACAAAAAAAGTATTTTGTTTTTCACTTGTTTTTTTGGTTTTTTTGACACCCTTACTCTGTATGAAAAGATGCAACAATTGTTGTTGCAGTCAAAAAAAAAGCTGTGGAGAAATGTTTCTCTTCAAATCTCATCACACTTCTCTATTTCCCTTTTTTTAAAGTGTTTAATCAGAAAGATTTTTCTTAATTTCTATTAGATCTTTCCACTGCTCATGTTTTGTCAGATTATCTAATTACGATAAACTTGAAACATGTTATTCAGACATGCAGGTGAATGAGGGACATCAATGGTTTGTGTGTTAAAGTTTAATCCATGCTGCGTGCCTCTGAGCTGGAATGTGTTTAGATAGCGAAGCTGCACGAGCACCTGCAGAGCCGTGGGTTGGTTGTTCATCAAACTATCATGACTGTAAAACACCCACTCCAGTGCTTTGATGTCTAAAAAGGACACAAGCTGCACTCTCATCTATGGGGTATTAAAACTGTTTGCCACGAGAATCTAGAGAGCTTATCTTTTTATGTTCACAGAGGTAAAGGGCGGAAGGAAAAGTCTGATTATTAACCCGTATCTAAGACTGGCTAAGTCTTTGTCTTTACCGCTCTTAGTGCACACCTTTTCAATTTGTTTGGTCTTGTTTTCTTTCTGTTCATTAGGCTTTACTGGGCAGCACTGTGAGCATAACATTGATGACTGTCCAGGTCACAACTGCCAGAATGGTGGTGTCTGTGTAGATGGGGTGAACACCTACAACTGCCAGTGCCCACCTCATTACACAGGTTATCTTTCACTTCATTTTTTTCCCCTTTCCTGTACACAACTCAGTCAAAACAACATACAATGAGCAAACATCCCCAGCAACAGAGTGCTTAGGCTATTCTTTGCTACCTTTTTCAGGTCAGTACTGTACAGAAAATGTGGACGAGTGTGAGCTGATGCCTAACGCATGTCAGAATGGAGGAACGTGCCATGACACACACGGTGGCTACCACTGTGTTTGTGTCAACGGCTGGATGGGCGACGACTGCAGCGAGAACATTGATGACTGTGCCAGCGCAGCTTGCTATCAAGGCGCCACCTGCCACGACCGCGTGGCCTCGTTCTTCTGCGAGTGTCCTCATGGACGCACGGGTAATGGCTATTTTCAACGTCTCAGGACACACTGTGAGGACAGATCTTGACAACATGAATGAATGTAGCATGTTTGCACCCTCAGGTCTGCTGTGCCACCTTGATGACGCCTGCATCAGCAACCCATGTCAAAAGGGTTCTAACTGTGACACCAACCCTGTAAACGGCAAGGCGATATGCACTTGTCCACCAGGTTACACTGGACCAGCCTGCAGCTCAGATATTGATGAGTGTGCCCTTGGTAAGTAAAAAAGTCTGCTTGTGATAACGTATATGCCTGTGTTGGTGTGTATGTTTGTTTGTTTGTTAAAATATTCCATTACCAGTGGACAGATAACAAAACTCCAAAAAAGTAATCACTGGATGTTAAAATAAAAATTAAACCTTTATAATTGCTACACAATAGTGAGCACTGGTATATGACAACATGTGCCTTATATGTTTTAGGTGCTAATCCTTGTGAGCATGGTGGTCGCTGTCTCAACACCAAAGGCTCCTTCCAATGCAAGTGTCTTCAAGGATATGATGGACCTCGTTGTGAGATGGATGTTAATGAATGCATGTCTAATCCCTGCCATAATGATGCCACCTGTCTCGACCAGATTGGAGGGTTTCATTGCATCTGTATGCCAGGTAAGACAAGGGTTTATACTGCAAAAAATAAAAAATAAAGAGAAGACTTTAAATATTTGATTGCAAATATCGAATATTGTCATAATTTTTTTCTTTTATCAAACAGTTCAAGACATATTCAAATATATTAAATTGTACATATTTACAGGCTTCTATTTTCAGATGTCTTGGAGAATAATGTGACCCTGACTAATAATGTTTTGTTTATTTTTTCTTTTTTTTCTTTTTTAAGACTGCATCCAAAAAACATCATCAGCCCTGATTTGTCAAAATCTGTTCATTAGTTATAGCTGCTTTTTTCTTTAAGGTTTTTGACACATATTTTACAAATGATTTAGTTCAGATTATTTCCGCCATTGCTGTGAACACATGTACATACAGCAGTGGATTTTGTCCTCTAACAGCTGGTTATGCAATTAAAGGGGTGTGGAGGAAGATCTGTTATCAGGGATTAGGAGGTGGGACACAATGCAGAAAAGATGATGAGGAAATCTGTGGGTTTCCTTTACAGACTTCTTATTGGGTTAATTTAGATGTTGCCTGTATCTGGACATAACTGCCATACAAACATACAATATCAACAGAAAATCCAAGTAGAAAACAAATCTGCATGTCTTACCAGCACACACACACACACACACACACACACACACAAATGTGTGTCATGGTGATGTGATTAGGTTCAGCATCAAAACAAGTCAGTTCAGATACAGTAGTCCCACCTATGTTGTTGACCTTTCACCTTTCACCATGCTGTTTACATTGTAAATCGTAGGGATGTGAGAAGCCCAAATAGGACAGCTTGTCCTTTTTAAATTGTAGGTCAGATGGCAGGAATGATAATTTGACTACTTTGTTTATCATTTCAGGATATGAGGGCGTGTTTTGCCACATCAACACAGATGAGTGTGTCAGCCAGCCTTGTCTCAACAACGGCAAGTGCATCGACAAGATCAACTCCTTCCACTGCGAGTGTCCCAAGGGTAAGAAGAAATGCAGAAATTGATATAAAATAACTGACTAAAAACAGGTAAATTTGAGAATAATTTAAACAAAATTAAACCCTTTTGTTGTCAGTCAACTGGAGCAGGGAAAACGTTATACAAAAGGTGGATCATTAACCAATCTGTCAGTGTGTTTAGCACACATGGTTCACACACTGAATGTTAATTATTTACTTCTTCTAATTGTGTCTCTAAACCTTTTATGGGTGAAGTGGAGCAGGCTGCAAAAGCATTAGCATATTTGGCGGGCACAAAAGTTTGTGTTTGAGCTTACAGCGCCAAAATCGGGGGCAGGGATTGGTTTGTAGCTGGTAAGCTGGAGGCCATTGTGTTGTGTTTTAAAAGAAAGATTTCACTGCATAGTAAAAGGAGGGAAGGGGAGGGGGGCTGGATGTGGTGTTGTGGAAAAGTTTGTAAGGACTTTCAGTGTCCTGCGGACCCACTTCAGATGCAAATTAGTTTGTTTGCTTTCAATTTTTATATTATGTGCACTGTAGATATGGACTGAATATCTAGAACAAAACTGTTTGGAAGAAAGTGTGACATTTTTTGTTCTTAAATATGAGGAATGATTTGCTTCTCTGTTTCATAAAATGTATTTGTATTGTAGGATTTTCTGGAAGCCTGTGCCAGGTAGACATCGACGAGTGCGCCAGCACCCCGTGCAAGAATGGTGCGAAGTGTACTGATGGACCCAATAAATACACTTGTGAATGTGCTGAAGGTACAGGTTACACATATTTATATACATGTAGCATTTTCTTCGGGTTTTTTGAATCAACTGGTGCATTGATTGAACTTTTTTCTTTATCAGGTTACACAGGGCAGCACTGTGAAATTGACATCAATGAGTGCTACTCTGATCCCTGCCACTACGGCACTTGTAAAGATGGCCTGGCCTCATTCACCTGCTACTGCCGCCCTGGCTACACTGGCCGCTTGTGTGAGACCAACATCAATGAGTGTCTCAGTCAGCCCTGTAAGAATGGCGGCACTTGCCAAGACAGGGAGAACTCGTACTTCTGTTCCTGTCCTAAAGGCACCACAGGTGACGCTTCACTTATCCTTGAAGACTAACATTCTTTCTGTGAAAATGTCTGGATCTTTCTTATCTTTTTAATCTACTTCTATTATAATATAGGCTTGAACTGTGAAGTGAACCTGGACGACTGTAAGAGCAAGCCCTGTGAATTCGGGAAGTGCATCGACAAAATCAATGGTTATGAGTGTGCATGTGAGCCAGGCTACACAGGTGAGTGCTGGATGGAGTATACAGGTGCAGGGGTGTGGTCCCCCTGTGCTTTGGGAGGAGCGGGTTTGACAGGTGGCTGGCGGGTCTGCTTTTGTGGAACAGTGGTGTCATATTGCTTGCATTGAAGAGACAGGTTGGAAAAAAAGGGAGGACAGCCCCCAAAACCTGATAGTCACACACAAACACACAAACAAAGCTCTCACTTTATTTGTCTTCTGAAAAGACTGTGATGTCGAGCCTGGAATGACTCTGTAAGATGATCTTTAAAACTGGCATTGAAACACATTCTGGATGTTTAGAAGTGTAAAACTCCATGTTGCACCCCTCAGTTATCTCAGATTTAAACATTTTCATGTCATTACTTTTTAGGCTGCTTGTCTACCTGTAATTTAAAAGAATGTACAACTTTAGCAGTGAGTTAACCACTTTCATCTTCATTTCTTTTAATGACCCAACAGAGCCGGTTCTGGCTGGTAGTTGCATTGTGATTATTCCACAAAAGAGTCAGGGAGGAGGTAACAAGTGTGTGTGATAGTGTGTGTGAGCAGGCTGCTGTGCATCCCTCCTCCTCTTTCTCCCCTCCATCTTTTTGTATTTGCGGGGTGAGTGTGGAGGGAACAGCAGGACTGAGACACAGAGGGGACAGAGGACCATTGTGACTGAATATCAGGCAGTTGGGCCCTCCCCTTCTTGATTGATGAAGAGCAGCAGAGGAGGAAAAAAGTCTAGGAGATCAGAGGGGGGTTTAATTGTCACTCGACCGTGTGTGAAATGAGCCCGGCCTTCTGTCCCCGTAAACAGTCTTGGGCGAGGTTAGCTTTCCGTTGAGGGGGGTGGTGTGAGTATGAATAGGGAGAGTAGCCGCAGCACACCCCCTCCTCCCTCTCTCCTGGCCCTCTCTCAGATGCAGCTGAAACCTTTCTTTTGCCTATTCATCAAGGGCTCCATTCAATCAGTGGGTAGAAGTAAAAAGGGCCTTCAGGGGCCACCAGGCTAGGCACACACTGGAGTTAAAATAGCTTCTGCTCAGTGAATGCTGTGGGAGAAGCACCTCAGCTAGCAGATTATAACTTTCAGAAATAACAGACCAGACAGCAGCTCTTTGCCTTCTGTATTGTTCCAATTTATCACTTCACACTTTTAAAAGTTGTGTTTGCTGCCCTATCCTAAAATCCAATTTTATTGTCTTGCAGGCAAAATGTGTAACATCAACATCGATGATTGTGTCATCAACCCCTGTCACAATGGGGGCACGTGTGTTGATGGCATCAACAGTTTCACGTGTCTCTGCCCAGAAGGCTACAATGATGCCACCTGTTTGTCACAGGTGGATGAGTGTGTCAGCAACCCCTGTATCCATGGCCGATGTCAAGACCTCATAAATGGGTGAGTAAACATCTATTTTTAAGACATAGGAGAAGGAAAAAAACGCAACAAAGAAAAAGCATCACTAACCTGTCATTTGGTTTATTTTGAAGCTACAAATGTACCTGTGATTCTGGCTGGACTGGCCAAAAATGTGACATTAATAACAACGAATGTGAGTCCAACCCTTGCATGAATGGGGGAACCTGCAAGGACATGACCAGCGGATACCACTGCACATGCAGAGTCGGCTTCACTGGTCAGTTCCAATATTTTCTTTTCTTTGACATAAAGAGATTGGTATGCTGGTTAATATCTAACCCAAGCATATTTTCTAATCCCTTTGCTGTAGGACCTAACTGCCAAACTAACATCAATGAGTGTGCATCCAATCCCTGCCTCAACCAGGGAACCTGCATTGATGATGTGGCTGGATACAAATGCAACTGTTTGCTGCCATACACTGGTATGACACAGAGTGGCTTATCTTTTACTCAAAGAGTCAGACTATTTCCTGATTTTTTTAATGTCTTTTTTTGCTGTCTCAGCTGTGTTCAGGTCTGAAAATGTAAAGATAGTCCTGAGTTTCCACACAAAGTTGTTATCCTATCTTACCCAGTGTTGTTTGAGAAAACATCAGCCCACTGCAAACAGCAGGATTGTCTTGTTTTTTTGCATCTCTGTGTGGAAAGATCCGCTTGTCTGCTTTGCATGGATAACATAGTATGTGTGTTGTGGAATAACATGCCAAAGCAGTTAATATAAGCTGCAGAAGCAGACTCTGCTCCAAGCTCTAGCCCTGGTTCCATCCTGTTTCCTGTCTGAGATCACACAATAGCAGGAAACAGGAAGGGCCTTCCTGTTTGGCTATGTCATCGTGGAAATGGATAAGGAAGTGGAATGGAAAATGGAATTTAGTGGCTTTTAAAAATTAAATTCTTAACAAAACAAGTGAAATATTTACAAAATACAATCATATTTGTTTTTGTGACTTGGTGTTAGATGTTGGGAGTTTGAAGCAGCTGCCACACTGACACTGATGTTTGATGTGTTACCAGGTGAAAACTGTGAGACCCTGTTGGCCCCCTGCAGCCCTCGGCCGTGTAAAAATGGTGGAATGTGTAAAGAAGCTGAAGACTACCAGAGTTTCTCCTGCATCTGCCCTGAAGGATGGCAAGGTAGCATTTAATCCTGTTTGTGTGTTTATGCCTGTCTGTTGATTTTTAAATTCGCAGAGTTTTAAAAAATGTTTCTCCAATTATTGTTTTCTTAAACAAAAGGTCAGACATGTGAAATTGACATCAACGAATGTGTGAAACATCCATGCCGCAATGGTGCTTTGTGCCTTAACACTATGGGTGGCTACCAGTGCAAGTGCAAGGCAGGTTACACTGGCCAGAAGTGTGAGACAGACATTGATGACTGCAAGCCAAGTAAGCCTCTGACCTGAAGCATTGCAAGTTTCTATTCATGGTTGAAACACTGCAAGTAAATTGTAATCTTCCATTCTATTTTCTGCGTTTCAGATCCATGCAGTAATGGAGGACTGTGTCACGATGGCATCAACAGTTTCACATGTACCTGTCTGCCAGGATTTCGTGGCAGCCGGTGTGAGCAGGACATAAATGAATGCGAAAGTAACCCATGCAAGAATGGAGCTAACTGCACCGACTGTGTCAACAGCTACACCTGTACCTGCCCACCAGGCTTTAGTGGTATCAACTGTGAGATCAACACCAATGACTGCACTGACAGGTAGTTCATCTTGCCATTGTTTAACTTGCTTATTGAATGATCTGCACAAATGTGAGGAATTTAACCTTTTAACTTGATTTTTTGTAACTGTACAGTTCTTGCTTCAATGGCGGCACATGTGTGGATGGAATTAACACCTTCACCTGCCTGTGTCTAACTGGATTCACTGGCAGCTATTGTCAGTATGATATAAATGAATGTGACTCCAAGCCGTGCCTCAATGGAGGCACCTGTTTTGATGGTTATGGGACATACAAGTGCACCTGTCCTCATGGCTACACTGGAGTCAATTGTCAGGTAGGGACTTGTAATGTAATTATTAACCGTTTGATATTTTCAAATTCCACCTATAACTAGTTAATCATGTTTGTTAAACTTCCTTTACAGAATCTGGTGCGCTGGTGTGACTCTTCCCCTTGTAAAAATGGAGGTTCATGCTGGCAGCAGGGAGCCTCTTACACCTGCCAGTGCCAGACTGGGTGGACTGGGCTCTACTGTGACATCCCAAGCGTGTCTTGTGAAGTTGCAGCCAAACAGCAAGGTATTTTAGCTTCTATGTTTGATTTGATTGTCAAAGTCTGGCATATGACTGGCACATTCTTAAAGCCTTTCTTTTGGATTTGATTGCAGGTGTGGAAGTGTCTCAGTTGTGCAGGAATTCAGGCCAGTGTCTGGATGCAGGAAACACACATTACTGTCGCTGCCAAGCTGGCTACACTGGGAGTTACTGCCAGGACCAGGTGGATGAGTGCTCACCCAATCCTTGCCAGAATGGAGCGACCTGCACTGATTATCTAGGAGGTTACAGTTGTGAGGTAAAGCACATATGGTTGAGTCAAGACTGAATTAACTAAATCACATCATTATTAAGTTTGTAAATATTGATAACAGACTAACTGAACTGTCATTTAATTTGTTTTTTTTTTCCTTTATCAGTGTGTTCCTGGTTACCATGGTGTGAACTGCTCAAAAGAGATCAATGAATGTCAATCTCAACCCTGCCAGAATGGTGGGACCTGCATTGACCTGATTAACACATACAAATGCTCCTGTCCAAGAGGAACACAAGGTATGGATCTACATGTTAGAAATAATGGATAAACAGATGCGCAGGTGGCCAAAACAGATGAGATATACATGGTCTAACCGGATGTGTCTGCACCCCTATAGGTGTCCACTGTGAGATTAATTTGGATGACTGCAACCCACTCATTGACCAATTTACAAAAGAACCCAAGTGTTTCAACAATGGCAAGTGTGTGGACCGCATCGGAGGTTACCAGTGTATGTGCCCGCCAGGTTATGTAGGTGAACGCTGCGAGGGTGATGTCAACGAGTGCCTATCAGACCCTTGTGACCCCAGAGGGTCGTACAACTGCATTCAGCTCACGAATAGTTACCGCTGTGAATGTCGAACTGGATATACAGGTACTGTTGTGTGTCTTGCAACACATACACTAGATAAAAAACAAGAGTGTAGATGTCAACTAATGCCATATGCTTCTGCTTTGCAGGTCAGCGTTGTGACAAGGTGTTTGATGGCTGCAAGGGAAGACCCTGCAGAAATGGAGGGACTTGTGCTGTTGCCAGTAACACGCCTCATGGCTTCATCTGCAAATGTCCACCTGTGAGCGCAGCTAATATGTCTACTTATACATTCCTAAATTGTTTGTTTAATGTCTTTCATAAGAGTAATCATATTACATTTTTGTTTTCTTTAGGGCTTCACTGGCTCCTCTTGCGAGTATGATTCTCGCTCATGTGGCAATCTGAACTGCCGGAATGGTGGTACATGTGTATCAGGGCACCTGGGCCCACGCTGTCTGTGCCCCTCAACCTTCACAGGTCCTGAGTGTCTAACTCCCACTGACAGCCTCTGCATCTCTAATCCCTGTTACAATGGAGGCACTTGCCAGATCACCCCTGATGCTCCCTTTTTCCAGTGCAGCTGCCCCAGTAACTTTAATGGCCTGCTTTGCCACATACTGGACTACTCCTTTGTCGGGGGGTTTGGCCGAGACATTACCCCACCTCCGGAAGTGGAGGTTAGCTGTGAGATTCCTCAGTGTGACGAGTGGGCGGGGAACCACATCTGCGACTCTCTGTGCAACAACCATGCCTGTGGATGGGATGGAGGAGACTGCTCGCTTAATTTTGATGATCCGTGGCAAAATTGTTCTGCTGCTCTGCAGTGCTGGCGTTACTTCAACAATGGGAAGTGTGATGGCCAATGTAACAGCCCAGGGTGTCTCTATGATGGTTTTGATTGCCAAGGGCAGGAAGGACAGTGCAAGTAAGTCAGAAAATTTGTGTTAGAGGATTATATGAATTAACTGTTCTTTTTTGTAAATACTAACACAGTCATCTCTTATTCTTTTGTTCTAGTCCTCTGTATGATCAGTATTGTAAAGACCACTATGCTGATGGTCATTGTGACCAGGGTTGCAACAATGCAGAATGTGAATGGGATGGCCTTGACTGTGCCAACAACATGCCAGAGAAGCTTGCAGATGGACATTTAGTCCTGGTTGTCCATATTACTCCAGAGCACCTTAAAAACCGGTCCTCATCCTTCCTCAGAGAGCTGAGTAGCGTCCTCCACACTAACGTGGTGTTCCGCCGGGACACCAAAGGGGAGCCCATGATCTTTCCTTACTATGGCAATGAACAAGACCTGGTCAAACACAATGTGCTGAAGCGCTCTGCAGATGGCTGGCCTGAGTGGACCGCAATGCCAGCCAGTGTTTTGGGTCAAGTGAAGGAGAGCATGTCCTCCATGGTCAGTCCACGGAAACGCAGAGAGCTGGATCCTTTACAAGTCAAAGGGTAGGTAGATGTCACATCAGTAATGCTTTAAATAAAAGAACATCCTAAATTAGGATTACAAAAATGTGAATATTGCTCATTTTTCTACCTCTTTCTGCTCTTAGGTCTATTGTGTACCTGGAGATTGACAATCGTCAGTGTTACCAGCAGTCCACTGAATGTTTCCAGAGTGCTACAGATGTGGCTGCATTTCTTGGAGCACTGGCCACCAGTGGGAATCTCAATGTCCCCTATATTGAAGCTGTTACAAGTATGTTTTCATTTCCAGTGCAGTGTTTAGTTATTTTTCAGACATAAACACAAAGTGACCACTGCATTGAAATCTGAAGTTATACATGGTATTTTTTTTTTTTACTATTTTTTTAGGTGTGAGACCTACCCCCAGGACTACAGAGCTCTACCCAATGTATGTAGTCTTCCTGGGACTGGCTGCTCTGGGTTTCCTCTGCCTGGGTGTTCTAGTGTCTCGTAAGCGGCGGCGAGAGCATGGCCAGCTCTGGTTTCCAGAGGGATTCAAAGCATCAGAGCCCAGCAAAAAGAAACGCAGAGAGCCACTGGGAGAGGATTCTGTGGGACTCAAGTAAGTTGGATTCTAAAGTAAAATTTTAGGGCTGCTTTGCTTTAAAACTTCAGAGTTTTTACTATAAACACTGCATTTATTGGTTACATTAGGCTTAATCTGCCTTTTCTCTTAATTTTTCAACAGGCCTATGAAAAACTCAGACATCAATTTTATGGATGACAATCAAAATGAATGGGGTGATGATGATCCGGACTGTAGGCGCTTCAGGGTAAGATAAAAAAGTAGTTTTTTCCTATTTCAATAAATCAGAAATGAAACGACTTCAATCATGGATGTCACTGATACTGACATTTTAATGACTGGCTGTTGTTGTTTTTTAGTTTGAGGAGCAGGCCATGTTGGATTTGAGTGATCATGCTGACCAGAGGAAATGGACCCAGCAGCATCTGGATGCAGCTGACCTTAGGATAGCATCCATCGCTCCTACGCCTCCTCAGGGAGAAATAGAGAATGACTGCATGGATGTTAATGTCAGAGGACCAGGTGTGTTCACACACATTACATTACTGAATGCCAGAGTTTCTTCATCCAACCTTTTTGAGCAGGAACTCACTGTACATCATCTGCTTTACTTTTCAGATGGTTTTACCCCACTGATGATCGCCTCCTGCAGTGGTGGAGGACTGGAGACCGGTAACAGCGAGGAGGAAGAAGATCCATCAGCAGAAATAATCTCAGACTTCATTTACCAGGGCGCCAACCTCCATAACCAGACTGATCGCACAGGTGAGACCGCACTCCACCTGGCCGCCCGGTATGCTCGCTCAGATGCTGCCAAACGCCTCCTGGAGTCCAGCGCCGACGCCAATGTTCAGGACAACATGGGTCGCACACCGCTTCACGCTGCCGTGGCTGCAGATGCACAGGGAGTGTTTCAGGTACCTGCTCGTTCAGTCATCTCACTTTCATTTTTGACCAGCGGGGATAGCAGCTCAATGTAATTTTTATTATTTGTCTTTTCGCAGATTTTAATCAGAAATCGTGCCACCGATCTTGATGCCCGCATGCATGATGGAACAACACCACTGATCCTAGCTGCCCGATTGGCGGTTGACGGCATGGCAGAGGAGCTCATCAACTGCCATGCAGATGCTAACGCCACTGATGATACTGGTAGCTATTTTTTTGTTTTTCATCCTGGCATTGCTATACATCCTTACTTGTGCCTTATAGTGATGGGAGTAATAACGATAAACTGTTTTAATCTGCAATTTCTTCAGGTAAATCTGCTCTTCACTGGGCTGCGGCTGTAAACAACGTGGACGCTGCTGTAGTGCTGTTGAAAAATGGGGCTAACAAAGACATGCAGGACAACAAGGTATGGGAAATGATGGCAGTTATTGAGCTATGTGAGGCTTATGTTGCATGTTATATGATGATAATGTAATTACCTGTGCATGTGTGTTTATTTGTCTATATGTTAGCAAAATATCTTGTGAATCAGGAGGTAGATTTTAATGAAACGCTCAGAATATATTCATTGGATGAACACTGACAAATGATCAACTCTTAGAGGTGACCCGATTCAAGATGACAGCCACAGCAAATTGACTTTATATTTGGTGTGGTAGTAGCTGATAGTCATCACCATCACATAACCCAAGGGCTAACAGATTACACAAGATAGCTTAAAATTTGGTGTGTAATATTTTGGATGATGTGCTTTCCTTCAAGGTATGATACTTTCCTTTGCTTAATTTTAATAATGTCTTTTTTTTTCATTTATTAGGAGGAGACACCACTGTTTCTTGCTGCTCGCGAAGGCAGTTATGAGACTGCAAAAGTTCTTCTGGAACACTTTGCCAACCGTGAGATCACAGACCATCTTGACCAGCTGCCGCGGGATATTGCCCAGGAACGCATGCACCATGACATTGTCAGGCTTCTGGATGAGTACAATGTGGTTAGGAGTCCGGGGCTCCACGGTGCCTCCTTAAACACCTCCACCCTCTCTCCGCCTCTCTGCTCTCCCGGTGACTATCTCAGCAACCTAAAGCCAACCCCCTCTGTCAAGAAGCCTCGAAAACCAAGCTCTGGTGGGAAAGGGGGGAAGGAGGGCGGGAAGGATATTAGAGTAAAGAAGAAAAAGTCACTGGATGGAAAGAATAATTTGCTAGACACATCGGGTGTTCTCTCCCCAGTTGATTCACTTGAGTCGCCTCATGGCTACCTTTCAGATGTAGCTTCTCCTCCAATGGCATCACCTTTCCAGCAGTCACCTCCTATGTCTTTAAATCACCTACAAGGCAATGGGGATTCTCATTCAGGGCAGATCAATATAGGTAAAGATATGGGTTGTATGTCTTTTGACCCTCCCCGTCTCTCCCACTTGCCTGTGTCCAGCCCCAGCTCTCAGGGCACTGCATCCATAGGTGCCAGCAGAGGGGGTCAGTGTGACTGGGTCACCAGGATGCATCATGGTGTAAGCCAGCAGGGAAGCTTTACCCAAGGACCACCCATAACACACAACATAATGGGTGCCCTGCACAGTGTCAGCACTGCCACCTTGTCACAGATAATGGGCTACCAGAACCTGCAGAACAGCCGCCTTGGCTCATCTGCACACATGATGCAGCAGGCTCACTCACGACAGCTCCAGCACCAGAACTCCAACTCCACCACGGCCGGCCAAGCCCTCAGCCAGAGCTTCCCAAACATCGAGCTGAACGGCTCTGACATGCAGCAGAATGGCGGGTCGGGACGCTCGGTGGCCATTCACAACGTCATGCCGCAGGAGACACAGATGCTCAACACCCAGTTTCTCACGCCTCCCTCCCAACATAGCTATTCAAACCCTATGGACAACACACCTAATCACCAGCTACAGGTGCCCGACCACCCGTTTCTAACCCCCTCCCCTGGTTCACCTGACCAGTGGTCCAGTTCGTCCCCACATTCCAACCTGTCCGATTGGTCAGAGGGCATTTCGAGCCCACCCACAAGTATCCACTCGCAGATGAATCTAATCCCAGACAAGTTTAAATGAAGACTTAGTTGGACTTCAAGCTCAGGATCTCAGCATAAACACATTTCTGTCAGAAAGGAAGTAGCAAACTTGTCACAAGACTGAAGATTCTCTTGTTTTATTATCAGTTTTTATACTAATAAGAACAGTTTTAGTTGTTTTGTATTTATTTATGTACTTTTTGACTTGAACAAAAAAGATTTTATATTTATGATTTGTATTTTTTTGTTGTTTTTATGTATGGCAATTTAGAAACTGCTGAAGAGGAGAGAATGACAAAAAGAAAGCCTCCTTGATGTGTACACTGGTTATTTATTTGTCTTGTGTTGATATATTCACTGAATTTATTTTATTGTTTTGGCACAACAGTTTAAAAATTGGGTTTTGTGTTGCTTTATCTTTGTACAGAAGTTTTTTTTCCTTTTTTTAGAGAATATCTTAAAATTTCAGTATTAATTAAATATATTTTAACCTCTTTTTGATTTTTTAAGTGACCTTTTTTGTTACTGAACTACATTTCACTAAGTCTTATCACTGAGTTTGTGCTAGACATTGATTTAATATATTAATATAAAATGTCACTTTTCCTAATGTTGCTTGTTACACTGTCCTCTCTGAACAAAACGACAAAACAAAGAAACAGTGCAACAGTTGAGGAACTTCGGGGATTTTGGACCTTCAGGCAAAGAACAATTGAATAATGAACAGGGCTGGTGCTGAGTGAGTGATTTGTGATCATTTATGATGAAAGGGTTGTCTCTTTGTTTCATATTGCTTTACAAATCTTTGATTATGGTTACCGTGTTTAACCGGTTAAATTGCAGACCTGTTGTAGACTGTTGGAAATGTTACATTTGCCACAGTGTTTAAAAAGTGCCAGTGTGATTTCTGTTTTTCTTACGAAAAGCTATGTATTTTTTGAGATTTCTTGTAAAAACAGATGTCTTCAAGGAGGAACGCATTGTTTGTAAAAGAAAAAAAAACGGGGACCTTTTTATGTTTAGTGACATCTCCTGCACTTTAGAAAGGAGTGTAGGTAAAGGTGTCTAAATGTCATGTTTTATAAACTAATCCAGAGGTAAAAATGCTTTTAAGATAAAAAGTAATACAAATTTTCATGCACAAATGTAGTTTGCAAAGAAATATTTCCTGATTAAAATGTTTTGTAAAGTTGTTATGATTGAATAAAAACCTACAGTTACGCCTCAGAATATCAGTCTCCTTTTTTACTTTTAAATATATATATTTTTAACTACATCCAACAATTAGTGTATTCATACTGAAACAAGAGGTGGTAACACTTTAGTGTCTGTGAGAAAATGTTTCTGGAACCCACTGCAAGTTGTTCCAACTAAAGGTTTCAAATCAAATTATAAGTTAAAATAAGTTATCACTGTTTATGATGATGTATGAGTTAAAATATCTAAAAGAAGCAAATGCACAATTTAAAATTACATGCTAATTTTTTTCTGTAAATGTCATTTTGTTTTGTTTTGATCTAATGCTGCTTTACATCATCAACTGATGAAGTTGTGTGAAAGCAGATAATAGCAAATATTGACTCCGGCTCCTCTTCTATAAAAACCTCATGCACTAAACGCTGTATTTTCTGCTGAAATGAAGGAAAGAGTAGCACTAAATACAGTGAAATAATTTAAGGCTTCATAAAGATTGTCCTATAGGTTATCATTTTGTTTGTTTGTTTTCAATTACATCTTTAAGTCACAAAGATTGCCGGGCAAAATGAGGCCTCAGACACTTGAAATTATCATGAGACTAAACAGAACCTTAAAAATGTTAATTTTTCTTTTAAATGTCGAGCTAGCCCTAGTATAAACAAATACTTTGGCGAATATACCGTGGTCAATTTTAAAGGTGAGTTTTGAGCCAGGTGCAAAAAATGCAAAGATAATATCTAAGTAATTTTTTTTTGTTTCAGGGATGAATATTGTGCTTTTTACACCATTTTGAGCTTCATTATAGTATCTGGATAATATTATAGAGTGATTCATTGATTTATTTGTTCTAAATAAAGGAGTTTTTCCATATGTTGCTGATGTTAGATAGTGTCTTCTTTTTTGACTCTCTGTCTTGAAGCTGTTGAGGGTGCTGCACATGAATATATGATAGATCACTGACTTGGATGAAGGCAAGACAGTGATGCCCAGCCAAATGCACAGAAGTAAAGAATTTGACTTGTAGGTGATCTTACTGCAGATTTAAACACTAATAAGAAACGGGGACAAATTGTGTGCTCTGTATTCTGGTTTTGTCATTATTAAAATATTTAATGTTTGAAGTAACTTGCCCTTTGTCTTCTAGTTTGCAATGGACTGATTTAAGATGAACAGAAGTTACTCTTGGGTTTGTGCAACTAAAAAAGCAAGAAAAACATACACTGCTGAACATCTAAGTAAATAAAAAATAAAAAAGATCTTCAGTTTGATCTTTATTTTATTGCATAAGAAAAACAAAATCAGTGGTTAAATCAGCAATTCTGCTCAAAAATGTGAAGTTTTAGGTAATCTCTTTTTTGAGAAGGACCTGTGATGAATTTTGCAGCAATGAATAACATTTTCTACCATCTTCTCTTAGAGAGCAATATTGGCCACTCCTGGTTATATCTGTCAATGATAAGAAATTGTCTCGTAGATGGAATAAATCAATAATCTTGCATTACTTTATTAAAAAAAGGAATAGGTTAAACTTAAAGCTTATTGCATCTCAAAAATCAAAGGTTATACATAAAATCTCTAAGATAGAAAAATAAAAAGAAAACTTGGAAAAAGAAAAAAAATTACACTATTACACAAATCATTAAAGCCAACTTTAAAATCACATAGCCATAACCCATAATTACTATATACCAGTTTTATTATTTAAATTTAATATGTAACAAAACGCTGATATCCTCCATATCCTGTGACCAAAACTTTTACATGCTTATTGAACAGAGAAAGAAAGGAAGCGAGATAAAAATAAACAAATAAATAAATACATAAATAAAAAATGCCTTCCTGTTCCAAGGAACAGCTTTGCTTTTATCACTTAGATTTTTAGCTAATAAGCATCCAAAATAAACCAAATATTATTATAAAAGCTTTTCTGGTGTCAGTAATGTAAGTTGAAATATTAAGCACTTGTTTTGAAAGGCTATGTGCCGTATGAGATGTGCCTAAAGAAGAACAGGAGCGCCCTCTGTTGGTGGGCGGGCGTATTGCAGCCGAGCGGAATTAAAGGTGACGCCGCCCTCTGCTGGCGGTTCTGTGTGCTGCAGGTCTGACGGCGAAGCACCCGTCCCCATAGAGACAGGTTCCCTACAACAGGGCGGCTCGATATCCGACGGACCCGTTAGCCCTCTCTCTCAGGGCCGATGACAGCTGCAGCGCGGGGCAGCTAGCCTTTCAGCGTGAATCATTTCCTCAAAAAACGGACTCCCGGATGGTTGCCAACCAGATTTTTTATTATTGGATTACCGAGCATCAGCCGCCAGCCGCACCTTTATCCTGACACGCCAGAGAGAGAGAGACAGAGAGAGAGAGAGATTTGTGTCGCTGGACAGGGAGGAGTCTGTTTTTCCACCGTTAGCTGAAGCCAGGCCGGCATGTTTTAAGAGATACACCTGCAGAAAGGCTGAAGCTGCGAATTGGACCTAAATGTGCTCTTAAAGGTGGGTTATATGACACACATTTTTTGGCGTCTTATGATTTAAAGTAACAGTTTAGGTGTGAAATGATCAGTCATTAGTTAATTCATTGAGAAAAGGACTGACATCTGCTGACAATAGCTTATTATAAAAACTACAATGCTCCCATTTATGTAAAGAAAATGCTTGTTTTTTTTATTTTAACCTAATACATCACCATAGAAATTATGTTTGGGTGGGATTGAAAGGACATTTATGGTCAGGACACGTGGATGACATCACAGGTCAGACAAGGTGAGTCTATGTGTTAGATTTCATATCACCACTAAAAAAGAAAAGAAAACAAAAAAAAAAACAGAAGGAAGCTGAGGCAGGGCCCTGCTTGTTTTGTCCCTAATGTCGATGATGTAATGCTGCTTGCCTCCACTAGCAGGGAAATCTTTGTGTTTTCTCCCATGCAGGATGGATGTGAGTGCTGGCAGGGACAGCACCTGGAGGAGAACAACAGCAGCTGATGATGAAGATGGTGGTGATGATGGAGGAGGAGGAGGAGGAGGAGGAGTTGGAGACATGGAGGTTCATGTTGTGCCACTGGAGCTCTACGACTCTGCAAGGGCCAAAATAGAAGCAAATCTCCGCTGGTTGTTTGCCAAAGCCTATGGTATAGGTAAGGCTTTCCTCGAGTTTTCTTCACATGTGACATCCTCAGTCATTCATTTACTGACTGGAGCAAACATCAGATAATTTTTTTTTTCTGTGACGTCTTGGAAGGGCTTTTACTAATAACACAGCAGCAGGATTGTAAGCCTGAAAAACAGAGACTATTTGCCTTCCTAAATCATATTAGTCCCAAGTATAATTGTATCACTTAGAGCTGTGCATGAGGACATTTAAAACGGACACTTTGTAGACAGTTTGCCGTGGACAGAGAGACAGTAACGACATGTAACAACAATCAGGAAGAACCGAGTTGCACACAGTTGCTCTTTATCTGTTGTTTTGTGCCGATTATTTGTCACGTCTCAATCAAAAATGCCAAACTTGACCTTAAACAAACTCTCCAAATGTCAGGGTTTGATGCTTTTACTTTCAGAGGTACCTTAATTTGACACAAACGGGGCGAAAATTTAATCCGAAGTTCATCAAATTACATTAGCTGTTAACTTTTAAGGACCAGTGGCTCATAAAGAGCCATGCAGATAAAAATACTAATTCTATTAGAATAATAAAGGTGTAATATTTGACCTTTATCTGAGTCTATTTTGCAGAAATATCAGTTTAATTAGCAGGGGACTAACTTTATAATATATGTATAATATGCTGTTTGTTTGGAAATGTGTGTTTGACTCTTTCTTATGACGCTTGCTGATACTTTGAGTTGTCTTTCGAGCAAAAACTTTAGGTTTAAATGTGTGAATGAGACTGGCTTTACTTTGTGTAGTCTGCGAGCTAACTAGGAGCTCTGGTTTGCTCCCACGGTTCAAAGACGTGAATGGTAGGTCAGTTTGCGATCCTAAGTGCACGCATAGGTCCTACTACTGTCAAAATGATGAAGCCAGTAAGGCTGATGGATTCAAAAGACACTATCCCTAACCCTAACCCTAACCCTAACTTTTGAAAGACGACGCATATAATCAAACTGGATCTCCATTTAGGAAACCTAAGCAGACATCTTGATCATCTTTACACACAGGTCAGTGGCATGCCAGCTCTGATGCCGACGGTAGCATGTCGAAAAATGATGGATTTACATCGCAGCGCTGGTAATTAAAACTGCTTTAATGTGGGTTTTTGTGTCACACGCTGGCTGCTCTCTACAGAGTCCGAGCAGGAGGTCCCTCTGAGTCCAAGACACCATTCTGTCCAGAGACAGGACACGATGCTCCCTGATGTCTGCTTTATATTCGTACTGTTACTTGGATTTGAACTTGTACACAATATTGATGAGTGAGTAGGGGGAAAAATAAACACAAATAGGAAGGGAAAACTCTTCCTAGCGCACACATTTGCCCTTATTGCTCACTCACAGTGAAAGCCGTGGAGGGTTTTGCTGCCCCGTTTGCACATCGCCTCTCTCACTCTGCTCTGGCAATGGGTGGAAAATGTTTACAAGAAGTCAGCACTGTAGAGGTTTGTCTCGCACGCCACCCCTCTGAAGCATCTCCTCAACACTTCAGGGTTGTCGTGTGTGTGTTCAAAGCTGCCGAGACTTTATGCCGTTTTTAATTACAACCCCAGTTCTGAACAAGTTGAGACGTTGTGTAAAAGGTAAATAAAACCAGAAAGCAGTGATTAGCAAATCTCTTAGTAAATATATCAAATGTTATCTAAGAAACCGTGCAGGATAATTTTGAATTTGATGACAGCAACATTAACAAAAGTTGGGAAGGGACCATGTTTACCACCGTGTAGCATCCCCACTTCTGCCAAAGCTGCCAAACGCCTCATTTTTTCAGTGTAAACACTGGATATGTTTATTATGTGCTTTTGTAAATACAATAATAGTATTACAAAAGCACACACATACACACACACACATATATATATATATATATTAAACCAAGTCTTAAAGATGCAGCAAATAGTGGAAGGACAAAGAAAAAGGACCTTGCTCAGTTTCATCAAAATAAACACACATTCCTTTGGTTGTTTCAAGTCGGTGTTAAGGTCCGAAGGGTCCAAACACTCTGATCAGATTAGAACAAGAACCAACACACAAACACAGCGGTCCTCCCAGCACACAGGTGCTGGGAGGACCGCGTCGTCTGTGTGCTGGTGTGAAAGTCAGCACAGTCAGTCACGTGTTTAAGTGTTTAATGGGATTGGACCTGCGGGTCGGGACCTTGTTCAACAAAGTCCGCTTGTTTAGACTTTCACCATGTTTATTCGTGGTTACTGGGGAAACACTGAAATATATACGACATGTTACATTGAAGAAAGGAAGATTGGCTATAGCGTTTTGTCTTGAATGAGATAGAAAATGTGTTTTTAAGTTTGCACTAAGTAAAAGATGTGACAAATAAGCAGATTGTGAGAGTGTGCAGTGCTGCTGGAGAATTTTATTTCTTTCTCATTTTGTTTTCTGCAGTTTGTGTCTCTTTGAGTTTTTAAACGTTTATCTATATTACTGCTGTTGCAACAGTTATTTCATCAAGTTGTTCAAAGGTCAGTGTGAGAATTAAAATATTAGACTTTTAAAATCGCTATGTTTTTTATGTGAACTGATAACGAAAACAGAAAGATTATTTTAAGCAGAGGGCAGCATTCATATGCTGTTTGATATTTTCTGATATTAATAGGCTAATATTTACAGATTTAATCATTTAGGTGTTATGATGAGAGATGAACTTTGTGATTATATTATGTCTATAAATCTGACTCTGAGACAATACATTAGGTCATGCAATAAGTTGTTGCACATTGCGAAGCTTAACCCTAACTACCCCACCAGATTTTAGCAAAATATATTTAAACTTGATTGGGTTGTAGCCATATTATATATTTATAGCCAGACTCAGGCAAAAACATTGTCAGTATACATTATAACAGTGCAATGACAGTCACATTAACTATTCAAAAATCCTTGCTTTTTCCCCATTTAGGAGCTTGTCAGATTTTCTCCAGACTTTATTTTCTATTAGTGTGAGACTCTTCTGTGCCCACGTTTCAGCAGACACAAGTTTCTCCAACAAGCTGTCATACTGGAACTGAGGAGCCGGATCCCTCGGATGCATGGCCCAGAGTGTGAAAGCACTGCTTCTTCTGTCAGCAACATCTCTGCTGGTCACTTCAGACCTAATGTCAGAACTGGAACAAAGACACAACCCCCCTCCTCCTACACCCACACACTCGCACACCCACCCTTCTTAATTCACTTTGTGTTCTCACACGTGCTCATCAAGGTGAATCTTACTGCTTGACTCGTGGGGATAATAAATATCAAAGGAGTATTAGTAGCTAGGATTAGAGAAGATCTCCTGCCTCCTCCCTCCACCTTCTCTCACCTCACACACACACGAAAAACACACCTCCTTTAGTCATACACCCTTAAATAATCAAGTGAGCAGGAGATGGGATAGCATCCCAGCCCCCAATCTTCAGCCCTTCTGGCATTTCCCCCCTCCATCACCCATCACCACGGCAACCTGGACGGACAGGAGGACATTCTGGGACAGTAAGGGGCTGAGCAAACGTCAGGGTGGAGAGAGTGTTGTGTTTGAAAGGGGCTAAAGCAAAACAAGACAGGAGAAATCAGACCTGACGTGGTTTATATTAAGTATTTTCATACATGATCTGGGATCCTCATTGACTGAATGAACTGAGAAACAAACTACGTGTCGACCGAGCCAAACATGCAGTGTGCTGTGAGCAGCGTAGCTGAGTCTTCACACTGAGCTGCAGTGTGTCCAAGCTTGCTGTGTGTGTGTTTTCCAAAAAGGGATGTCATGTTTTGATTGTTTATCTCAGACAGTAAAGCCTCTATTTTTTAACATTTTCTTTTGAAAAAAAAAAAAAAAAAAAAAGTGGCAAAATGCATACTTTGCACTGTTTTAGCCAAATATATAACAAAACATTTAGATCATTCAGGAGACAGGTGCTATGACTTTTGTTTTTTGTTATTTTTATACTTGCAAATACTTTCCCCATGGAAACAGATTGACGTCCATTCAGTTCCTTCCAAAAAAATGTTCTCTTTGAAATCAGCTTCAGAAAACTTGCTGTTTTTGTCTTTCTATGCAACTTTTCATTTTTAGCTAGTCTTTTGCTACATTTAGTTAGCATTTGGCTACTTTTAGCTAATATTTGGCTGCTTTTAGCTAGTGTTTTGCTACTTTTAGCATTTAGCTAACATTCTTGAACTTCGTCATTTTGCTTCTCTTGCCTTTTAGCTAGAGTTCTGCTTCTTTTCCCTTTAACGTCGCAGTTTAACCTTCTTCCGCAAATATCAGCAGTCATTTAGCACTCAACATTCACATTTTTCTAGTTATCTTTACTTTTTTTTTGCAATGAAAGCATTGAGATGTTGATGCAAGGCCACTTTAGAATAGGTATTTATTGTGCATATTTTATTTTAGTCTCATCTATTATCACAAGATAGTTTTATTTAGCATTTTTTTATCTCAAAGGTCTGGAGATTTCTGATACAGTGTACAGTCAGACAAAGAGTCACCACCTTTTTAAATCACTTACCCACAAGGGAGCCACTATGACCTTTTAGACTACATGATGTTCCGTTTTATGACAAGCTGAAAATGAAAGCAGCGCGCATAGTCCAATAAGTGTCTGCCTGTCCACTTATGAGGGTTGTTTTATTGTCAAATGACTAATTTGACATTTAGAGAAATGTGCTGAGAGATAAATCAATACCATTCTCTGACTCTACAGTTAGAGCCAGAAGCAAAAAAGCTTAGCCAAGCATAAAGACTGGAAACAGAAGCAAACAGACGCACTTAGCTTAAAGGCAGAAACCAATGCAAGTAAACCAATTACAGAGCTTGTTTGCTTTATATAAAAAATATGTAAGTCAAAGTTTTATGCAGGATGATGTGCTGGCAAAACTTGCATCATAAAAAGGAAATTACAGAAATAATAGAAATATAAAAATGATAGAAACTCGAGCAAAGTTGCTCTTGCCAGACTATTTCACATTAAACAGGATTTAATGTTCTAATTACTTCACTTTATTGGTGCTTGTTAAAACATTTTCTAAACTTCAGATAGAGTAGTTATAGCTTCTTCCTTCACCTTCCATCTTTAATGCAAAGTTAAACTAAGGACCTTCTGGCTCCCTCTTCATAATGACAAAATTAACAATTAATACTAATACCAGTTGCAAACTTTGTCTAATGTTTTTTTTTTCTCCCATACCTTCTTTGAAAAGAAACAACCCTGACCTTGCCTCCACTTGTCCATTCTTGCCTTTGCAGAATGTGATAGAAGCTAAAATTCAAGAGTATTGCAGGCTTTAAATCTGGATTAACGTGTCCAAGGCATATAAAAATAGCCTCTCGGTGGCTGGGCCCATGAGCAGGAACACAGCAGGCTGTCTGGGGAAACACCATCAGCTTAAGCATCGCCGCTAAGTCCTGTTAACGCATGGACTTAAAGTTATTGTTGCACAGCATGCCTACCTGACATGCTGATCAGACACTGACTTTGTCTCAGTGCCGTGGCGTTACACTGGTTTCTCCCTGGACCTTTTAATACTTTAATAGTGTGTGCGCTGGGAGCTTTGTTACGTAACATGGCGAGACACTGATTTACATGTGTGTGCACAAAAATAGCTGCGTGAAGGTCAGTGCAGGGCGTTATTTGTGATTTTTTTTTAAATCAAGAAGGCTTTAAATGATCCAACAACATTTTCTCTTTCCAGATCACATCCCTGCCGATCTCCGAGACCCCTTCTACACAGACCAGTATGAGCAGGAACACATCAAGCCCCCCATCATCCACCTGCTGCTGTCCGGAGAGCTCTACTGCCATGTGTGTGGGCTCATCCTTCACGCTGAGCAGGCTTCCTCCCTCCAAAGCCACCAGTCTGTCATCCAGGCCCTGTCCAGAAAAGGCATCTACGTCCTGGAGAACAACTCCACACCAGTATCTGATGTGGACCTCAGCTCGTCTCCCATTAAAATGGTTGGTACTAGCAATCACAAAAATTCAAATAACTGCAACAAGTGTGTTCAAAATGGGAATCTTTTCCAGTGATGTTATAATATTTATACACATCCATGACTGGAATGTAAGCAGGACAAACACTGAATCATCTGTTGGCTACTGGAAGCACCAGTGGATTGTTTGGAAGTTAGACTTTCCCAAACAAACCCCATATCCAGTGAGGTCAAAGAAAGATCTAACAATATAAAACAGAATCATCTTTTCAGGCTCAGAGTCAATATTGCACACTTATCAACAAATTGTGCAGTTTAGTTCTGTCATAAAGTGTGGTTTGAGGACCCAACTGCAGGCAAGCGCTTTAATAGCAACGTCAGGTAAACAAAGAAGCTGGTAATGTGGTAAGATACACAAAGGTAAACAGAGGACCAAGGAGTATATTTACAGTGAGGGCTGACTGATAATTGATGACAGGTGTGCTGATTAGGAATGGGAGGCAGGTAAATGATGAGATAAATACAGGGACTACTGAGGACATCTAGAGGTGGTGACAATTACAAAAACACAACAGATTCAAACCCACAGTAAAACACATTTGCACAATATACAAAAAAACAAGCTATGGAAAAAAACATTAGTAGTGGCTTCATTGATCGATTGATAAAAAGATAAAATATAAACAAAACAAAAATGTGACGCGAGGCAAGGCAGGGGAACCAGACAAGAGACATACCAGAGACAATGAACCAACGAGGAAGTGGAGAGAGAGACCAGGTTTTAAAGCTGAGGATGATTATGGGAAGTTGGCACAGGTGAGTGATTACAATTAGCAACCGGTGAAGATAGGCATGGTGGGAAGACAAGAGATAAACAGAGGAGAAGTGAATGATGACAGACCACAATAGACAGAAACAATACAAAGACAAAACATGGAAACAATAACCCAAAACGCAAAGGAAATTACAAAGAAAAAACAACAAAAACCCAAATCCTGACACATTGGCCATTTTACACAATACATATGTTTTAAAATCTTGCGATTCAGGGTTTTTTGTAAGAGTTTTGGTTGTTTGAACAATTAAGCTAAAAAGTCGCTGCTTTGCGTTCAATAAAATTACAGAAGATGGGAGCAGTTGGAAACATGTAAAGACGATGAAACAGAAAGCATCCTCTGCAGCTCAAATGCTGCAACGAAAGTTTTCTCACTCATTCGGCGGAAATGCTGAGAAGAAACGGTCTGTTGCTGCAGCCCAGTTGTTGTAGGTAAAACAATGGAGGAGGACATTTTTTGCAGTGGGAATATTTATTTCTTTAATAGTGTGATCTGTCAAACTCCTTGGAGCTGCTAATTAGATGTTAGATTGTTGCGTGGATCTCTCTCTCTCTGTACAGGAAGTGCAGCATTTCAGAGCCATTGTGTTAAACGTGATGCTTTTATTTTACTATTTCTGACCTCAACAGGAAACATTCTGTTCATTAGAATACATCCTCTGTAGTCATGTGACTTAATGAAAACAGTGAAATAGCAACCCAATCTGTACAACTGGTAAGTAACAAATTTGTCTTTGCTGTTAAGTTGCCTATGAGCTTTGTGTGTTGAAATAAATAATTTACCAGCTGATGTTACAGTTTTGCTGGTTTTCAAATCTGCTGCTGAAATATATATGAGGCAAGCTGTGCAGCGTTATTATGTTTAATAAGAATCCCTTCCATGGAGATATTAGTTGTATCCCTCAAGTGTGAAAACATTTCATGATCTCAGCTGGCTGGAAAGCTGCAGTTACTCTGAACTGACACTCGGAGGCGTCAGCAAATGAACGTGTTATTTACTGAAGTAGGTGTGAAATTAGACACACTTTCTTTGGACGAAGGTTACCTGTATGTTACATAAATACCTATTAGTCTAATAAAGATCTTTATATAACAGATCAATAAAAATCTCTGTCTTCCCAGAGCTCTCACATCCACCTCATTGATGCCCTGATGATGGCCTACACGGCAGAGATGATCAGCATGGAGAAGGTGGTGTCCAGTGTCAAGCGCTTCTCAAACATCAGTGCCTCCAAGGAGCTTCCTTATGACCTGGAAGACTCAATGATCTTTTGGATTAATAAGGTAGTGATCAACCACGGGTATTAGGTTTTAGATTTTTGTGTTTTTAAATCAGCACTGATTCACGGTGTCTCGTCTGCTTTAGGTTAACATGAAGATGAGGGAGCTCACAGAAAAGGAGTGTAAGCTGAAGCAACACCTGCTGGAGTCACCCAGTCACCACAAAGTAAATCACTACTTTTTCACTACATGCCTGAAAGTGCCTCTATGTCGTCTGGTAGCATACAAAATACAGCCTGGTACTTACCGGGTACTTTCTAGGTACTTACAGGGTAACCTGCAGCGACTGGGCCGTACTATGAAGTGACTTAGTACCCTGTAATTACAGGGTATGCACCTGGTACCTGCGAAGAATGTAGGTAGTACTTATGCGGTACGTACCTGATGAGTACCAGGTACCATGTGTGTACCCAGTGGGTACCAGGTATGCACCCTGTGATTACCAGCTACATACACAATACATTCAAGATCCAGATCCAGTTAAATACCTGGTACATACCCAGTAAATACCAGCTAATTTTCTTTGTAAGTACAAGTTTTGTACTTTCTAAGTAACAGGTACACTCTTTGAAACTACCAATTAAGTACCACATACAGGTGCTGGTCATAAAATTAGAATATCATGAAAAAGTAGATTGATTTCAGTAATTCCATTTAAAAAGTGAAACTTGTATATTATATTCATACATTACATACAAACTCATATATTTCAAATGTTTATTTCGTTTAATTTTGATGATT
>NC_051443.1:12271404-12314522 GCF_001649575.2 Kryptolebias marmoratus | reverse complement strand
CAACATTTCTATAAATCCTTTGTTTTTATTGGTCTTCAGTAATATTCTAATTTTCTGATATGATGAATTTGAGATTTTCATTTGTTGTCATTTGTAATCATCAAAATTAAACGAAATAAACATTTGAAATATATGAGTTTGTATGTAATGCATGAATATAATATACAAGTTTCACTTTTTAAATGGAATTACTGAAATCAATCTACTTTTTCATGATATTCTAATTTTATGACCAGCACCTGTAAGTATCAGATGTGTGCCAGATACATACCAGATATGTACCCGGTAAGTAAAGGTACATAACCTGTTTATATAGTGTAGCAAGTCACTTCACAAAACAGCCCAGAGAGAAAGTAGTGAAAGTTGCCTGTATGTTCCATAGTTTTTTGTACCAGGTACATACCTTGTAATTACCAGAATTGTACCCAGTAAATACTAGACTGTATTACGTATTGATACCTGCTTTCTCTACCCAGCAGTCATTTTGGAGTGCTTCTACAGATAAAAAAAAAAACATTTTAAATGCTTTTTTATTAACTTACAGTGAGTAACCACCTGCTAAGAATTTCTGTACCTCACTGTAAACATTTTCTAGTATACGTGTGTGAAAATGCCTCATATCATGCTGACTTTAACGATATTTGTGTAATGTGTGTGTGAGTTATGACGCCCAGAGTGAGCTCAAATTTTGTATGGCCCCAGTTCTTTCTTACAACCAACGTGGTGTACCTCAATGTTTACGTTTGCTTCAGTACTTTGGTCACTCACCACAAGCTAAAAAGCTTTATTACAGAAAATCAGATGTAATGTGAGACGACTTCTGCAATTATCATTCAAAGCACAAGAGCTTGTTATTTGTTGCCTATACTTACAAATAAAATATTCTTGTTTCTTTTCTAACTCTAACCCATGTCCAGATCAGATCTGTCTCCTCTCTAACAGGAGATAATCTGATACTATGTAGTTGTATCTGACCCTTGACTTGCCTGCTCCTTTTCCTGTTTGTATCTTGTTTTTTTATCCTCCCCTTTGTGCCTCTTGGATACTAGTCTCCCTCCAAGTGGTACTGGAAACTTGTACCTGTAAGTGCAAATGTTTGCTGTCTCCCCTACCCTGTATATGTGTGTCTGTGTGCGTCAATTTCAGACCGAACAGTAGCTGTGGTAAAAATAAACTTTAATTTTAAGATGGGAAAAAAACACATCATGAGTATTGCAAAGATGACGCAGAGTCTCTTTGTGGTGTAAAAAGAAACATCCAGTGTATGCTCATTTGTTTTAATTTTAAACCCTTTAGCACCTCCATTTACTTTCATCTGCCTCGTAAAAAACATCCATGAAGAGGTGGAGCGAACTGCTGGGCACGTCAGCCACATTGTCACCATAAAGCAGCACATGTGGTGACGGCTCCATGCAGCCACATATAATATGTTTTAGTTCATTTGTTACTTCCTCCCAATCATTTCTTTTTTCCTCCACCAGCCTGATTTAGTGCATGCTCTGGCCCATTGCTTATTGGAGCCTGTGGAGTTCTCTCGTGTGGTAATGTACTCATTATTGACCCTTTTTATTTTCTATTCTGACTGATTATTTCTCTTTTTCGTCATCCACCAGCCATTAAACACATTTATCAGTTATTTGTTTGAACTGAATACTGTCCACATACTTGCCAGACCTTATGAGTAAAACACACACTGATGCACCACATGTGAGGTCAGATGCACAAGGCACTCAGATAAAAGACCGACCTGGTATGAAACCAGAGAGTTGAAGGTTATTTAAGCCTAGAAATCAATCACACATATCTGCTGTGTGTGTGTGTGTTTAGGTGAGGCAGAGATGTTTTACAAAGTGAAAGATGTTGCTTCTAATAAGTGAACATGTGACTTGGCTTTGGATCAGATAAGTCTGAGTAAATGTGGAACCTCTCCTGATGTGTAGGTGCGGTACCGCAGAGATCATCTGTCAGGTCGCACTCTGCAGCACTTCCCCCTGTTGGACGACTTGTTGAAGGACGTGTGTGACGGTGCGGCTCTGCTAGCTGTGATCCACTTCTACTGCCCAGACCTCATTAGACTGGAAGGTATGCTAACACAAACTGTCTAGATCATGTTATTTTATTGTACATCTATTCATTTCAATTTATTTAATTATTTAGTTGTATTTTTCTCACAAGAGGTTGTCAACTTAGATCATAGGGGAAACAACTTAACAGATTTTTATTATTATTATTATTATGCAAAACTTAATTACTGCTGCCTGCAGAAATATGTCTGATAACAACTTTCATATTTATTTACCTTCACTATATTATATAAGAGCATTTCTCAAAATGCAAATGTGAGTCACCAATAAAAATAAAAATAATATTTTATGTTTAAAGATCTTAACCTAATATTTGTCCATTAAAGTTTGTATAATTAACCTGATTGTGCTGAATATTGTCGTTCTGATCTGTGCAGATATCTGCCTGAAAGAAGTTCCTTCCATAGCTGAAAGTGTGTACAACATCCAGCTGCTGAGAGAGTTTTCTAATGAATATTTGAACAAATGTTTCCATCTAAAGCCTGAGGACCTGCTGTACTCTCCACCGGTGTTGAAGGTGATCCAAGCAACACGACACGTCATCATCATCTTCACTGTGTTAAAAACGACTGTTCCAAATGTAAAGGTTGGGTAAAGTAAAAAGCTTAAACAAACTGAAAGAAAAAAGGCATCTTTGCTATTTTTAAATTATTTTTGCTCATGGTTATTACCTGAGATCAAACATACATTATTCTATCAACATACCTGAGCTACTTTGTTGACTTTTTGCTTCCACTTGTGCCATTGTTACATTTGTGAATAAACAATGTTTCACTTCTACACTCATTCCACTCATCTGATACAGATGGTAAAGAAAAACATAAATTTAGTGTGCTGAAGTGTGTGTTCTGCAAAAACAACAGCAAGAGAAATGAAGTAGTTTCATTTGAAGGAGTAGGTTGTAGAGTTCCTTGTTGCTCCTGGTGTTTACCTTGGTTGTCATGTCTTGCAGAATAATGTCATGGTCTTCATTGCTGAGCTTTTCTGGTGGTTTGAGAATGTGAAGCCAGACTTTGTACAACCCAGAGACCTTCAGGAAATCAAAGATGGTATGACACATTCTCCACTTTGATGTGTTTGTAGTTCTGTGCAAAAGTTTATTTTTTTATATTTTTCTTTGTGGAAATCAGACTTCATTGTAATTTTTATAAGCCTTGATCACATTTTTGCCAGGCATTTTGAGGGTCTTTCAAAGTTTTCTTTTGGACTTTGTCTGCTTTTTCTACTCATATTCTGTGTACTTGTTTTCAGCCCAGAACCTGACCATTTTCAGAGTACTTATTTTTGTTTCATAAGCCAATTAGCTCTGACCTACGAATCAATTAGACATAAAAAGACCCCTAAACTTCAGGAATGAACTAGTGTTGTGTCGACACATAAAGGATAATTTAGCAAAGAACTGATTTTAAAAGGGATTTTTAGACACTTTTTCAATAGCAGCCTGTTACAAAAACACAATGTGTTCCCATTTCATAGTTTGGCACATAAAATAGTATCTTGGCATCAACAAGGTGATTCCAAAAGAGCATTAGCTGAAAACATGATATACAATCAATGATCAACTGAAGGATGATGCACCTCCTTGGTCCTTTGCTGCCCCCCCGTTTCTTAAAACAAGAAAAAAAAAGAAAGAAAAAAGCTTTGAAAACTTTCAGAAAGCCTGGAAAACTATTGATCAAGATAACTTCAAAAAATGACCAGAAGTCAGATGTCATAAAGCTAAACAAATGGATAAAGATCATTAACTATGTAATGTGAATTTCTGTTTTGTTTTCTGTTTATTAACGCACACTTCTGCCATTTTCACAGTGAGACTTCTGCTGCAGCCCAAAAGTTCTCGATCTTATGTACCCACCTCCAATGTTACTAAACGACATTTCCTGCCATCATCCCACTCAGAGGACATCTTGACCACAACCGCAAACACCGACCTCAGGTACGAAATAATATTTTTGCCTTTGTAGAGACACCAAAGAAGAAAAGCTTTTTCAGTCAAAGTAATTCTTTTTTTCTTTTCTTTATTTGAAAGTTCAACGTTAGACTGGTATGACTGTAGATGTGAAAGTAGTTTAAAATGACATTTCCACCTATTGGCTTATTTAACCTCAAGCTTCTTTGTGAAAGTTGTTGGTTTTAAATGGTTTTAACAACTAGGTAGCATTATCTAAAGGTTAAAAAAATATAATCTTTGCTATTCTTCTCTTCAGCACTAAAACAACTTCATCCGTCTCATCGCACTCATTGCTCCCCCTGAGACCGAGACAGCAGAGGGTGGTTGAAGAGGGTGCTTCAGGTAATACAGATCAAATATTTGCTCAGATACTGGTGCACATTCTGCAGCCGCAAGACACAAATAAAACTCTTTTAATAGCAAATGACTAAGCTGTTTACTGAAGACAGAGATAATGGAAAAGGAAAAAGCAAAGTGTTCTTAGGTGCAGAAGACATTTATGGACAAATGAGGAGAAATTGCTGTTGCTGAGCTTTAAGCTCAACATTGAGGAAAAAATAAGACAAGAAACAAAAAGGTTATGAAGAGCAATTTGATCTTTAATCTTTATGTATTTGTTTTTCTGAAGTTGTTTTTTTAATTTATTGCTCTATTTACTTAAGTTAAAGTTGGTGAAGTCAGACATTAGTGTGTGTATATACATTAGTATACATATATATATATATATATATATATATATATATATATATATATATATATATATATAAATTCCATCTAATATTCTGACTAGTGTTTTCTTTGTGCAGAGCTGAGAAACAGGTCAAACCCTGTGACACGAACAGATGGCCAACATCAGGACTCCATATTGGCATGGCCAGAGAGGAGGGCGAGGTGAGTCCATTGTTACAGCTTTTCCAAACGGACTGACCTTTCCTCAGTTTCAGGACTTGTTATTCTTAGCTTTATAACTCTTTTCCTGTTCCATCACTTCTTTTTAGACCTTTATCCCAACCAGCACCCTATGCTCTGCATTTCGCAAAAGAGGATGAATCAGACAGCATCAGCATCGCTCGATCCATTAGCAAAGACAGCTTAGCCTCTAACATCATGAGCATTACCCCCAAACACATGCTGGGGTCAGCTCTGCCTCAGCACAGACTCAGTGGCCAAAGCCTGCTTAGTCACATGCGCATAGAAGATGAAGAGGAGGTAATAGAGGAGGAAGAACTTGTTTCTGTCATCCACCCTTCCGCATTTTCTCGACACAGGATTGAAAGTGAAATGGAGCAGGATGAGCTAGAAACACATAATCTAAACTCATCCCCTGGGGGTTCTAATTCTCTTTGTATTCTGCCCCACGACACAAGTCCCTTTGCTCTGGACCACCAAGCAGACAGCTACTATCTGGAGCCTTTGATAGCCGCTGTCCCTAAACGAGCCAAAGAGAAGATGATCACTGTGAACAAGCAGGAGGAAAGTGGTGAGGGTTGCTGTAGAGGAGCAGTAGCTGGTAAGAAATCTACAGCCAACATCCCTAACACCTCAAAAAGGAAAGCTCCTGTAGTTGAGTCAAACAGAAGTACCGGTACACCCAAACCTGTGGAAGAATCTGTGATTGGCTCAACAGGCATTTCTCAGCATGGAAAAACAGAAACGCCAGGCTTTTTCCTTCACTTATCAGGGGAAACAGACCACCACAGTTCATTCAGCCCTTTGCCCGAAGCAGGGCATGACTCTGACTCTGACATTGCAGATCTTGAGGAAGACGATGATGAGGATGATCAGACAGATCTAGCTAAAGAAGTGGTGAGAAAAGGAAGGGGAGATTGTTTAGAGGGGGAATACGTGCCTGAATTGGGAGATGGAGAAGGTGAGTCAGCAAAACTCAGAGAGGACTTAAAGGTGACAGAGAGGGGGGATAAGGAAGATGCTAGTGGACGCTCAAGTCCTTGCCCAAGTACCGTATCGTGGGCGAGCAGCTGCAGCGTCTCGGGTAGTGCAGGTGTTAAGATGACCAGCTTCGCAGAGAGAAAGCTCCTTAAACTTGGCCTCCGTGATGGATACTCCAGTACCAGCAGCTCCCAGAAGACCACTCCAGATGGCTCTGAAATTGCCCCTCAGTGGCTAGGGAAGGACTCTGGCACAGCGTTGGAGAAGAATGTGATGGTTTGCTCTTCAGCCATGCCTTCAGAGTTACTTCAGCTACATATGCAGCTGGAAGAGCAAAGGTGTGCGATCGAGTATCAGAAGAAGAAAATGGAGGCTTTGTCAGCTAGGCAAAGACTAAAGCTTGGGAAAGCTGCATTCCTGAACATTGTTAAGAAGGGTGAAGGGAGGAGCGACACACTTCCTTTACCACCAAAACATTCCCAAGATTCCTCTGGATCAACAGCTGCTAGCAGGAGGAGAGTCAAGATCCAGGCTTGCAAGGATGATTCCTGTCTAGATGCCCTGAAAGATCAAACCGAGGGACAGCCGACGAACAAAGACAACAGGTGGAACACCATATCCCAGGATAATAGCTGTGAACCTGACGTAAATGAGTGTTCCCGCTCTATAGACCTACTTAATCAAGCTATTAGTTCTATTCAGCAACAGATGATGCAGCTCTCCTTACAGCAGGACATATTGATGAAGCAGAGTGTGGTCTCACCCCAAGAGTCTGTGCAAACAGGCCAAAGCACAACCCCCTACCCCACACAAACAACACCCTCTACCTCAGACTCCAGATCTTTCGCAGTTCACTTCGTAGATATCAGTGGCAGCAATTCTCTCCCCGCCCGCCGTCCTCCCAAGCTTAGCTCCAGCCAACGCAGCAAAGCAGCAGAGCAGAAAAAGTGCAAAGAAAACACTAAGACTGTGTCTGACAACTCAACTATCCCATCACCAGACTGCCGGCCTTCTCCAAAAAAATGTGCTGACGGAGAGCACGAGACAGGACATGCTGCCGAGAGCCACAAAACTGAGAAAAGCATTCAGAGGAACGCCACCTTTAGAGTTCATGAAAGCACCACAGAGGGAGGTGGGAACTTCTCAGGCAAACCAAAATCACAAGACCCACCGGTTATCGCCAACACATCAGAATCTTCAGCAGAGGATGCAGAAGAAGAGGAGAAAAAACCTTCCAACACAAGCAAAGACATTATCAGTGGCGATGAAAGTACCAGGATCAAAGGTCAGCTGATTGAGGTTGACTTGTCTGACCTTAAAGAGCCACTGGAGGATGGCAGTACAGACACTAGAGACAGCACAGCAGAAGCTGAGCAGAAGAACATGTTAGGCTTCTTCTTTAAGGTATAACTCACACGATTGGCTTTTCACCATGTATTTGTTCGAAAGATGCAGATATATGAAACAGTATCCATTTCAATTGTCCAGGATGACGAGAAAGCAGAGGATGAAATGGCCAAACGTCGTGCTGCCTTCCTCCTCAAACAGCAGCGCAAAGCAGAAGAGGCGAGACTTCGCAAACAGCAGCAAGAAGCAGAGAGTGAGCTCAAGCGTGACGAGGCTCGGTAGGTTCGATGTTATGCACAAATAGGGAGGAACATGAACCTAAAGAGTGTGGGTGCAGGTGGATTGGATTGCAAGTCTTAACCCTTGCATTGTTTGTTCAAGGCGTAAAGCAGAGGAAGACCGTGTTCGCAAGGAGGAGGAGAAAGCACGGCGAGAGCTAATTAAACAGGAGTACTTGCGGAGGAAGCAGCAAGCACTTATGGAAGAGCAGGGTCTGGTTAAACCTCGCACAAGAACTAAACCTCGCAGGAACAGACCTAAGTCACTGCACCGAGAAGAATCCAGCAGCTTCACCAAAGGATCTACCACACGTGAGAACATCTTGACTTCTGCTTTAGGCAAATGTTCTATGTTGTCTCCATTATTACCTGTTCATGAAGTGATAGGCTTTTTTCAGTGACTTGTGTGCATGTTATTATCCTCTAAGTGTGTACACGTGTGTTGTGCAGGTGAATCTCTGAAGGTGTCCATGTTAATCAAAGCCCAGAGTTCAGCAGCAGGCTGCAGGGGAGGTGAACAATGCTTCCTGCTCTGCATGGTTTAATACCAAGCATGCACAGCTGATTAAAAGAGTTAATGCAACAAACTAAAATGGTTTACGCAGTGTTCATCATAGTAGAAGTATCATTCAGTCTTCAAAGTGGTCAGTTTGATTTCCCTTTGTCTGTGAGTCGTTTTACATCACAGAGTTGTGAAGTGGAATTTTAGTGTAACTTAATATTATCAATTAAAACTACCTGCTAACTGACACTACCTATTTCTGCTCTCATTTTTAGCTGATCTGAGTTACAGTCACCGAGGATCGACGCTCTCTTTGGCGACAGACGCGGACAGCGTTATCTCTGGAGGCGCAGAGCCAAACAGGTGAGAATTGTCTTTATATATGCTGTGATCAGATGATGAATCCTGTGCATCCTCACAGTTATCTGATTGACTTGCTAACATGTCCACAAGGGCTGCGTCTATGTGCTCCATGGAGTCATTCACCATTCTGAGCAGGGCCTCCAGCAGGAACATGGAGCGGGACTGGGAGAACGGCTCTATAGCCTCATCCATCACTTCAACTGAGTACAATGGTGAGCTGAAATGCAGAATTTCCTGTTCTACATTTAAAAATAACAAATACACAATAGTACATCTGTATTTTATTGATCTTTTATACACGTTGTGTTTGTTTAAAGGTCCTAAACTCTTCAAGGAGCCGAGCTCTAAATCAAACAAACCAATTATCATCAATGCCATCGCCCATTGCTGCCTTGCTGGAAAGGTTAATGAGGTCCAGAAGAATGTTGTACTCGAGGTACTTTATCTTCAGTTTATACAAGCAAAGGCCTAGCATTCCTTAAAGAAATGCATATCCCCACCACCTTTCATGCCAGTTTTGGACAAAGATCATCTTATATTGATAAATGAAAGTTATACCTATTTTTGTCAAACTTTGAAAACAGTGCGATCTCATGTGAAACTGAAATCTCACATGATCTGTAAGTGCTTAGAGTATGTTTTGTAAATGACTCTAAGCTCCTACTACACCAGATCTTAGCTTAACATCTGTAAAATTTACTGTGGTGTAGTTTTTTTGTGGAGGTTAAGATCAATTAGTTGTGTGAATACCTTCTGAGAGTTTGATTAAAATCTGTCTGGTTCATAAGATATTTTGCTAACCCTACAGACAAACAAATTCACCCAGACACATTATTATTTTAACTGGTCAAAGTTATACCTTCAAAGCCATAGGTGAACTTCATTCTTCTTTTTTGTATTTCTCACACTATTCTGCTTGTTTTGTCCCCTCGTTTCATTAAAGACTGTTGTTTGTGTTTTTCAGGAGTTAGAAAAGTGTGAATCCAACCACCTGATCATCCTCTTCCGTGACGGCGGGTGCCAGTTTCGTGCCATTTACTCTTACTCACCGGACACCGAGGAGATCATCAAGTTCACAGGCACAGGCCCACGTATCATCGGCCGAAAGATGATTGACAAGCTTTACAAATACAACTCGGACCGCAAACAGTTCACCATCATCCCTGCCAAGTCCGTGTCTGTGAGCGTGGATGCTCTGACCATTCACAATCACCTGTGGCAGGTCAAGAGACCAGGAAGTGCACGCCGGAAGTGAGCAAAATGGGACACTTGTAACAGTTCTTTAAGCTACTGAAGGGCAGGACCCAAAACTCTTAGAGGAGACTGACATCTTATTAGGGAGAAGGTTATGTGACCTGTGGCAGTGTGAATATATACAGTATGAAACAGCAACCGACACACTGTACTTAGTCTTTTCATCCTGTCACCAATTTATTCTGCATGTCACACTTCAGTATTTTAATTTGTAGATGTTTCCTGTCAATTTCCATCAATTATACACTACTGATGATGATTTTATTTCATGTAGCAGGGAAGAGAAACTAAACTGTGGAGTGAAATGCAGCGAATTCTCTGTACGGTAGCAAATGTTCTACTGACATCAAGTGCAAATGAATGTGAGCAGCAATGTGCAAGCTTGAGGTCAACCAGTTGAACAGGCAGCTGATTAATAAAGCTGACTTTTGCAATTTTTTAAATATTCCACAACAGCCATGCCTATGCATACTAAACCAATTAAAAGGCAGACATGTTTGTTTGGTTTGCAATCAACAAAAATGTCACCAATAACAAAAATATTCATTGAAGGAATGCATGTCGCTCGCCACCATGAATGCCAATTTTAGACTAAGATCATCCAATGTTAAGAATTCAGTTGACTTGGAGCTGTTTTAGTCAAACCATAAAAAAGGCATAATGCTCAAAGTATGTGTTGGGGATGACTCTCAGCTCCTACCACATCAAATTTTAGGTAATCATCTTTAAAATTGACTAAGGCATTGCCATTTTTGTGTTTTTTAGTAGGTTAGTTAGCTGTGGCAGTCATCTTAAATCGGGTTGAGTCCAAAGGTTAATCAGGTTAATTATTTTCTCCATGTTTTATTAAAATTCTTCCTGTGGTTATGAGGTTTTTTAGTACAGACAGACACACAAACACACAGACATGGTTAAAAATGTGCTTCAGGAAACATTTGTTAGGAAGCCTAAAATGTTTCGACTACTGACTGTTATCCATCCTACTGTAAGCATTGGTTGTTTGTGTTTTTTTTTTAAATCTAGCAGATTGTAATCTAATTTGTATGCATAGGTTAGACTTGCCAAAAACAAAACAAAAAAATTGGCTTTATGAATCGGCTGTCCTGATTTCTAAAGATTGGCTTTTGCAAAACCCCAATCAGTCAACCTCTAATGGAAGGTGTTCCCTTGTATTTAATGTTAACTATTTCAGCTTGGCAAAAAACAATCCCACCTCACTGCTGTGATTAATTCTGACTGCACATCTGCTTCTGCTACTGGTCTGGGCTTTTAAGAGGAGGGAGCTTTAAGAAAACATCTTTTCAATGTATGTATGGAATACACTGTATGTTAGGGAGCATTAATGTCTAATCAGTTTTTTTAAGTGTGTTTGCAGATGTGAATGAATCTTCATGTTAGCGATGAGGCCAGAACGTGTTCAAACGAGCGATTATGATTTCAAACTTCCATCACACAACACAACTTTTTGTCTTTATTTATTTTGAGTTGAGCCGTCTGCTGTTGTTGCAGTGGAAAACAAATGGGGTTGGTTTTACAAGTGAGGGAAATTGTGTTACTAATATTCCCAAACAGGAAGTGCTGTTTAGACTAACTGTACATTTGTCTGAAATTCCTGATCTACTCTTCTAATCCGAAACAACCGAGATGTAAACATTTGATGACGCCTTCGTGGCCCAGCAATTTCCTGGTAAAGACAAAAAAAAAAACATTCTGGCTGGAACAATGTTTGGGTAAACTGCACTATACTTGATATTTGTTTGCTGCATTTTGTACATTTTTGGATAGTATTTTTTTGTACGTAATGTACAAGTTGTGTTTACTAAAAAGTAGGCTCTATTTTGCAGTTTATTCTGTTAAAGAGTTGTTATGTTTTACTTTGGTTATACTTTCTGTTTATTTATTTTAAAGAGATATAATAAAATGCAATTAGGTATGTTTTCTTGCTAAAGTTGGAGCAATGGTGGTCTTTGAAAAATATCAGTTCCTCTGCAGCCAGCTTTAACGTTTTTTGGTCATCTTGGTGATCAAGAAATTTGCAAAGAGATTTATAATATAACAATTCCTCTGCACAGAAACCCAGATGCTCTTTAAGTGTAAACTGTAAAAGTTAGACATTCAGCTCTAACATGTCACTTTAGAGCACACAGGAACATTAGGGAAAAAAATATCCTACAAATTGTCATTATCAATGAGAATGTGGTGTTTGTGCTCATGAGGTCAAAGACATGCAACAATACAAAAGCAAAAGGATTTCACCACTTAAAACTGTTTTAATGTATTTTATAGCACTTTAATGTGCACATAAAACTAAATTCAAGTACAAATCTAGTCAACACTGACATTTGTGCAAAGTCAGACTGACAGTATATGCAAAAAGTGTTAAGATTTGCCTAAATAACTACACCTGTAATGAATCACTGAGCGGTGTTAAGAACAAAAATAAAATTTTTCTGATTACTTATATATAGTGTAAAACAAACAAATACTTTTTGGCACAATACTGAATATTTTGCACATCCAGTTCAAAGCACTGAACTGAGCCCTCATGGTCCTAAACTCTAAGACTAAAGAAAGGAACGGAAGCTACAAACATATACAGTAAATTACTTTTAACATTTCTATGCTAGTTTCTAACATAGATCATGATGCCACTGATGAACTACCTGGAATAAGCTGACAAAAACAAAGTTTTGAAAACTGTAATGCACGTTTCATCTAGGTCACTTAGGGCTGTTTGATTTATAAACGTTTGATTTTACAAACAAAATTCCAAAAAAGTTGGGATGCTTTGTAAAATGAAAATAAAAGAATGCAATGAATTGCTAATCTCTTAAGCCCATATTTTTTACAATGCAACATAGTAAACATATCAAATGTTTAAACTAAGAAATTGTACCTTTTTGTTTTGACAAATAAGGACATTTTTTATTTAATGGCAGCAACGCATCTCGGAAAAGGGACGGGGCAACAAAAAGCTGTAAAAGTAAATGACACGAATAAACAGCTGGAGGAGCATTTTGCAATTAATTTAACTACCAATTTCAGAATAATGTTCCTCATTGGAAAATTAGAAAGTCTTTGAATGTCCATCATATACAGTTTGTAAAATCATCAAAAAGTTTCAAGAATCTGGAGAAATCTCTGAGCTCAAAGGACAAGACTAAAAGTCAAGCTCATTAAAAATGGACTGAGGCAAAGCAGAAAGATGTGTTGGTGCTATAAAATTTTAAATTCCCTTTTTTTTTAAAAAAAAAAAAAAAGGTTAAATTTCTTTTTTTAAACATTTGATATGTTTACTGTGTTCCATTGTGAATACAGTGGTTTCATGAGATTTGCAAATCATCCCATTCTGTGTTTATTTACTTTTTACACAACTTCCCAACTTTTTCAGTATTGAGGTTGTAGATAACTTGTGGTATACAATAAAAAGTGCAACAGTTGCATTCTAAAATACAGATATATTCATATTTAAGCTTTACCTTAAAAGGTTTTGTTAACAAACAGTTTCACGAGGGTGATTCCTGTGATCATAAACATATTGTTTAGAAATCAGATTACCTCTAATAGTAGCATTGTACATGTGATGACCCTGACTTAACCCTCCCATGGCCTTCAGGTCAAATTGACCCAAAGTTACAAGAGCTTGTCTACCTCTCTCTATCTCTTTCTCTTTTGAGGGCTTCGGGAGGGTTAAATGCCTCCAGTTCGCATATTGATGAGCTAAAAAGAACCTAATGCTTGAGTCGTATTTACAGTATTTGTGGTGAGAGGATAAAAGTGTCGCACACACACACACATGCACGCACACACACACACCCACACACACAAAAAAACAGTTGTCATTAGACAGTAGGTAGGCACTCACATAAATTCACAAAATATGTTTGCAGATTGCAGCACTGGCAAAAATTGCAGCTGAAACCATCTTGTTTTAAATGACCTGCATGGACAGAACCAGACCCGGTGATCGGTGAGAGATCGACGAGTTAAAGGCAAACATTGTGTCCTCTCGGGGTGTCCTCCCTGGTGCTGGACTCACGCCTCTCTTTTAGGCTGCTGCTATGGATAGGTGGCTCCTCTGGGACGTGAGCCAGAGGGTCAGAACGGATCAAATACCTGAGACGGAACCGAGATGTTATTGCACAGAACATTTCCTATACCTATTTTTTTACTCTGGCCTTTTACTCTCATAGCCATGGCAGTTATTCTGCATGAAAGGACTCATCAAGAGTTACTTTATGAAGTACTTACACAATGTCATTGAGCTCCAGCCTGGTGTCCGGAGAAGGGTTAATGAGGACATAGGACAAGGTGTTCTGGTGATCATTCTGCTCATCTGAAACAGACACATACACAGTCAGCCCAGCCATGGTCCTATGATCACACTGCGCCTGACATGCGATCCAAATCTTCACCTTGCAGGTATCCCAGGTTGACTCTGTTCATGACGTCACTGGCTGTCAGATTCGTCAGGTCATCTGAATTCAGACAAGAAACATACTGTAGACACTGGAAAAGAAAAGACGGATCACTTGAGTGAAAAGGAACTATTATAAACAAGTCACTTTTACCATATCCGGAGGTGGGGAGGCCCAGATGCCTCATGCGGTTCCGGACCAGCTCAGAGAGCTCCTCCCTCTCAGAGCGCCTGTAGAGGTTGAGGCGCTGCTGGGCGATGCGCTGGGCGTGGTCTTTGCTCAAGTCCCTGTTCACCCCCTGCCACCTCACGCTTTTCTTACTCAGGCGCCGAGCCCACTGCATGCTCTTCTTCCTCAGCAGGGGGTGATCCGTCTGGTCGTTGCTGCGAGACTCGTCCCCCTTGTCCTTTGTGTCCTCACAGTCATCGACACTCATCGACACCTGTGACTGAGATCAGGGACCTGAAGTAATCTATTGACAAATCTGTCTGAAGTGTAAACATTTATCTTAAAATTATGAAACTTCAGAAAAATCTAAGAAAAATCTAAGAATTGTCTGAATGCTGATTCATCATTCACCCTATTTTCCTGTTAATATAGGATCTAACTCATTCTGCATACTTTGTGTAATTTTAGCCATTCATATATCAAAATATTCACCTCATTCGGAAGATGGGTGTTGTGACTTTTTATTATTTTTTATACATTTCAAAATATTTAACTTTATTTACTAATATTAAAAATATTTACCCCATAAAAATACAATGAGGTCTCATCAGTTCCTTCAAAAGCATTGTGCTCTCTGAAATCTGGTTCATCATAACTGATTTATTTACATAATTTTATGGTACTTTTAGTCTTGTAGCCTATTGCTAGTTTTAGATTTTTACCTACCCTTTTGTTTCTTTTAGCTGGTGTTAGTTTTTGGCTACTTTTAGCTAGTATTTTGTTCTTTTTAGCTTTTAGCTAGTGTTCTGCTTTTCTAGCCTTAACTGTATTTCCCCTTTTTAGTTATTCAACAGTCAGTGTTCACAATGACCTGTCACAAAAAAAAACAACTTCTCTAGTTATGTAATAAATTTACACAACTTTGGCACTTTTCCTCTTGCAATCTCACCTCAGAAGTGGTAAAAATGTGGGACTCTGTGCGATAGATCCCAATAGGAATTTCGGCACTTGAAGAGCAAAGTTTCTGGAACAATCTCCCGTAAGAACCGATCCACAGATCTTCCTCTGTTACTTTCATCTAGAACAACAGATGATGGCGTGTAATCATACAGCAGTCTGGGCATTTTAATCATAGTGCATCATTTAGGACTTTTTTTTTTCTGTCAGACTCACAGCACAGAGGTATCCTGATCCTGGAGTGGTGTCCAGTCCCAGAAGCAGCCTTGCAATAAGAATCATGTAGTCCTTAACAAAAGACTGAAAATAATTGCAGGAAAAAAAAAACCTGTCACTTTATAATCTTGAGTATCAACGTTGAAAACATAAAAAAGAACTTGATCGAGGTTGTAGTGACTGAACACAAGAGGGCACTTGTGCGTTTTGGTGGTGATTCTCAGCTGCTTTGAAACACATTTTTCTACCTGGTGCTGAGGCGAGTCATCTGTGCGTACCAACCTGATAGAGGAGGGTGTCCAACATGCTGATACTGAACACTCTGCCTGCGGCGAAGGGCAGGCGAAACATGAAGGCCAAGTTGGAGCCCTTGTCACGCTCTTTCTGCGGGGGACGGCAACATTTAAATGCCCTGGCACCTTTTTTTTCTAACTATTTATAAAATCCAAATGCAATCCTATCTGGGGAAGGTCTTACCTTCTCCAGCTTGGAGAGAGCCAGTGAATAGCAGTCCTTCGCTCTAAACTGCATGAACCTCATGTTGGATGGATGAGTAAGTTCTGTGATGATACTGAGACTGGGAAACAACCTGAATGTCACAGGATTACAAAAAGTATTTTATTTTTAGTGACTGTGACATAATATTTCTATTTAAATCTAAACCAAAAACAATAGCACTGGTATTCATGTTTAAGTGGAGCCTCAAAAAAAAGGTTTTCTATACAAACTGGCTATAGATATGGCCACAACATGTTTAATTACCTGAACATCGTCTGTACATTGACAATAGTTTTGGCATCAGCCATGTAGTCCTCTTCAGCGCTCATTGTACTCTCTTTATCCACAACCACCAAGTTATGAGCATAGATAATACCACACTGGAGGAGGCTGTCCAGACTGCAACACAAACACACTCACTGAAACCTCAGCAAACGTTGCTTTCCCAGGAAAACACTGAATATCTGATCACGGCTATGTACAAGCTCTTTCAAAACACATTTTACGCCAACAATGATTGAAGAAAACAAAGCAAACAAAATCAAATCTGAAGATGATTTGACAGTCTTACTTGTCTATGGAACCAGCCATGTAATACACCATTGGGAAACAGCAAATGGCCTCCAGGAAATGATTATCGGGCCTGCAGGAAGCATGTGTGATATGGAAATAAGAGCAATTATGTTTTTCAGTCCTATTCTCAAAATAAAAACACAAATGCACAGATGCTGGATTTGGAGTGTACTCAGACAAGAAACATTAAGCATGTCAGTTATTCAGAACAAGCCTTGCAGATGACAAAAGCTCTTCCTCAGAAAGAGCTTTTTTTCCTTTTGTTTCCTCTGATATTTGTCCTTGCTATTGTTCAATGCAGCCTTTGTTTCTCTACAAATCTAGTGCAGCTTGTTTGTTTCTTCGACAGATTAAGCAAAACCTACAAAGCTATTTTCTTCTTCCAGCTGAACAAAGGAAGAATGCATTAGATTTTGACAGTAATCTGAACTATGTCACATTTTGTAAAAACTGTTACTACTGACAAATCTGAATTTTTGTGTAGTTAAGATGGCTATACAAGTAGTTTTGTATAAGATATACGTTGTCTTACAGTATATGTGATGCTTGACAGGCCATTCTATACCACAAAGCGATGCCAGTGTAATAGATGCCTTATACGGCAAGCATAGGCTTGCTGAAATATGCAAGGCCTTCCTTGAAAAAGATGTCATGGATGTGAGCATATGTTGTTCTAAAACCTCTATTGACTTTTTTGCATTGATGGTACCTTTCCAGATGTGTAAGCTGCCCGTGCCATAGGCACTAATGTACCACCATACAAACAACGAGGCAGGCTTATAAACTGCCCTCTTTAGTATGGAGGACATGGTGCCTTTGGTTTCCAAAAGGAAATTCTAATTTCTTTTGACCAAAGAACAGTTTTCCAATTTGCTTCAGTTCATTTTAAATGAGCTTTGACCCAAAAAAGACAGCAGTGCTTTTGGATGGTGTTCACATATGGCTTTGTTTTTTGCACAATAGAGCTTTAACCGTCATTTGTGGATGGCGCGGCCAATTATGTTTTCATGCAATGATTTTTTGCTTTTGTAGAGCTTAGAACAGCATTGACTCTGTACAAAGCTCATAATAAACTCCTTTCAAGGTGTATACAAAAGTGGTTTGAAATTAAAGAAACAAATTATGAACTAAGAGAGAAGGATTTGTTTAAAAAACTAAAGGTCAGGACGAATGTTAAAAACAATTGTACTTCAGTTAGAGGGATTCAGGAGTGGAATAATTGTTGGGAAAAGCTAAAACTGTGTTTTTCACTCTTTAAATTTAAAAAATGTACAAGAATCATTTGTTAAACAAATACAATGATGTTTGATTGTTTTATATTATGAGTTAGTGCACAGACTTAGCTGGAATTACTTGGAGATTTGTTTTAAAAAAAAATACAGGCTACATTTTGCTGACCTGACTTTTGATGATGCTTTATGTATAATAAATTGGAGGTATAATGAGCTTGTGCTTCTACCTACACTTTTTTTTCTTCTATGGTTTATACTTTGTGTTCTTGCTATTGTCAGGAATATAAATATTGTTTATCTATTTTTGTAAATACAATTTTTGTAAAATAAGGTTATTTCATTTCATTTGTGGAAGGGTTCCTAAACCCATGCAGTGATGCCAATATCAGTTTTATTTGTCCAAAGAACTTTTTTACAAAGTTAGTTCTATAGTTTTACTCAGGTTACACAATACTGTTTAATTAGTCACTTCTAAACATTCACCTATAGATCTGTATACCTGCTTAATTTACAAACAAACAGTTTTCGAGTCACTTTTCCAATTATATAATAAATTAAAGGCCTATTAATTTTGGAAGGGTTGCATATCACCCACCACCTTTCACGCCAGAGATTTGGACAAAAATCATCTTCTGTTGAAAAATGATGACATTGTAGCCATTTTTGTCATACCTTGAAATTAACGTTATGTGTAATCTCATGCAAGATTGCAAGATGTCATGCTCAGTGTAAGCGTTGGGAATAGCTTTCGGCTACTACCACATTAAATTTTAGCTTAAAATCTGTAAAACTGACTGGGTTATAGTCACTTTTGTGTTAGCTAATGTTGATTAGCTGTTGTGGCCATCTTCCATTGGCATAACTCCAAAAGTTAATCAGCTGTAGATGCACATCCAGTGATTATTTCCTGAAAGTTTCATTAAAACCCATAGAGTGGTTATTAAATATTTTGAGTTTAACAGTTAATGCCAAAGCTTTAAGCTAAGATCTTGCCGAAGGGGTTGCACTTGGAGTATTTCTTGTGAGGAACTCTCAGCTATGACCATATCTAATTTTGGCACAGTATCTGTAAAATTGACTGAGTTACAGCCATCTTTGTGTTTCCTAATGTCAGCTGGCTGTGGTGCCCATCTTGAATTAAGTTGGCTCCAACTGTTAATCGGTCGAATATGTACGTGCAATGATTACTTCCTATAAGTTTCGATAAGATAAGCCTAGTGGTTTAGGTTTATGATAACAGACAGACACAGATACACAGACACGGCCAAAACATTATCATCCATCCAAGCCTTTCAGCAGCGGGTGATAACTGTAACTTAAAAATGGCTTGTTGCTTATAAACTTTTCATCTGCATGCAACTAATTACAAATTAAAAATATATATATCAAATCCACAAAGATTTCTGACTTAAAATTTATGAAACACACTTAATATTTTATTACTCCTTCAGGAAAGAGTCCATTTCTGATGTGATAATAAGCACCAGACGTCCAGGAGCCTTTATAGTAGTTTATAATCTGACTGACTAGAATGTCTTTAGCCTGAGGGATGAGTCCACCTGATGCTGAAGAGAGATTTAGTCGCTCCATCACTCACATTTCTGTCCTTCGCCACTTTTGCCTTGACAGAGCGTTACTTTATGCATCTGCCCAGTCCTGCTGACTCGAGACCCAAGGCTGTACTCAAACTGTGTAGCCAAGTGCGTGGGTGTTTTGCATTTGTGTTTGCGACAGCGACAGGAAGGGAGAGACCGAGAGCGACATTGGAGGGAGATTTCTTTCCTACCTGTGTGTTTCTATGAGAGTCCTTAGAGCGTGTGGGGGCTGAAAAGGGACACATCAGGGCTGTTGATGAAAGTTTGCGTCGCAATGTCAAAAGAAATCATTTTTCTCCCCTTGTAACAAATGTATATCAACCAGGTTCAAGGGAAAGCAAGTTTCCATGGTAACCGTCTGGAGGTACGGAGAGGTTTTTAAAAAAAAAAAAAAAAAAATTTTCTTTGTCACTAAAACACCCAGTAAATGGGAGCAATAGTGGTAATCTAACATCAGGATAAACAATGGAGTCCCACCTCCACAGCCTTGTCCTAAGTGCTTGCTGACGTGAGCTTTTCAGCGCTCATAATGTTTCCCAGCATGACACGGAGGAAGACGGAGTGAGGAGAAAAGAGAGGAACAATGTATTACTGTTATGCGTTAAGAACTCACGGGTTATCCAGCAGCAAGACAATAGGGTTGAGCTCTTTTCTGGGTCTGTAATAAGCTCTGAGAGGCACGATGAAGTTATAGAGACCGTTCCCCGCCGTCTCAGCCGACACGATGATGAGCTTGTTTTTAAAGCCATAAGCCTTGGCGTCCTCGAAGCTGTTGTGCATGCAGCCCTGCGCAAGGAGCGGAAAAACAGAGAGGCTTTTTAGGTGTGCTTTTTATGAAGTGAAGGACAGAAAGAGGAGAGAAAGGGGAATGATTGAGGCAGCATGTAATTGAGTGACTAAGTTGAAGGGAAAGCGACTGCCCACCTGGTCCAGTCGTAGGCAGCAAAACGGAGCTTTCTCAGCCAACAGATGGCACAAGGTGGGTGAGCTCCCAATGTACGGGGAGTTGGGAGGATAACCTTTCACATACCTGCAAACAAAGCCAGGATGAATGAATGCTAAATCATACCGAGAGTTATTTGTTGTCATTTGTGGTTCTAAAATTAAAACTACAGCTGGTTTTTCCTGTTTGAAGATAAGAGAAAGAGTTTGAGATACTACTTTCTAAAGATTGGACAAATCAAATGACAAAAATATACATTGCTACAGATATATTCCACTATGCATAGAAGCCCAATTTTGCCACTCTATTGAAAAGATACTGGCTCAAAATTATGACTTAGCCTCTCATATTTATGAGATCATATCTCATAATTATGAGATGCTAAGTCATAATTACAAGGATGTTAAGTTATAATTATGAGATTGCATAAATCATCCTTTTGAGATAGCGTCTCATAGTTTTCAAATAGAATCTCATTATGACTTTTCAGAGTGACAGAAATCGGATTCCGTCAAGACCTTTTCATAAACTTCAAATGCAAAAAGGTAATTGCAAAAAAAATATTCATCTTCATATTAATACATTACATGCTTATCTGCATTGTCACAGAACTGCCAAAACTGACAACCAAATACCTGTGCACTGCAGGAGCACAACACATGGGCTGAAGTGCCCTCAGCAGCTGAGTCACCATTTAGACTCCCTTCACTTCTTGTTAATGCACAGTGTGCTACGGAAAATTCATTTCAGAGGCCAAAGATGTAATACAAAATCTCAACGTTGTCAAAAGCCCTTTTGTCATAAACTTTCTCCGTTTGAGAGAATCTTGAAATATATCTTGTGCTTAAGGCTGGTATTCTGATGCTGTTTCTTGTCATGATCTAAAGGTTTGGGGTATAACGCGAAAATAAGTTCTTACTCAGTTGATGAGCATCCCTTTTCGTCTGTAAAGACAGTGTCGTCTTCTGATTGGTCACTTAGGAGGTCACAAGGCAGGATGGAGGCAGAGTCAGCGATTTCCTGAACTGGAGCGATGCTCAGCCGTCGACCTGCTGTTCCGTTTACTGTAGGTGGGACCAGCTTGCCTCCTGAAATGTTGGGGGGACTTGTGTTCTGAAGGTCTATGGCAACAGTACCTGTGAACATATTCATTTTGCCTTAAAAACCAGATACAGAACTTCTAAATCTCAGTGTGTTTAAACATGCTTGAGCTTTTAGATTAGTTTAGTTTCTCTCACCCATGCTGGCAATGATGCTGTGAACAGGGAGCTGCGAAGGCCCATCATAGATTCCCCCAGGAGGACGGCCTTTTCTCTCCTCCTGGTTGAAGATGAAGGCTGAGTTCTCCTCTTTGGTGATGTTGATGTAGTAGCAGGTGTCTGTGGCAGCCATTATGTGGTGCGGACCAGGATTCAGCAGGATGCTCTTGTTGTCTTCCCTTTTGATACCAATAAGACATACGCCATATCTGGAGACCCACAAAGCTGCTGTTAGTCTGAGACAGCCACTTACAAGTAAAGTGAGTAACTCTTTTTTTTTTTTTTCACTTTGCAATAGTGTGGGCAGTGTTGCTGAAGCTGATGTGTCAAAAACAGAAAAATGGGAAAGTACAAGCATCTAAAAGGATAAAAAAATCAGCCTGAGGCAATGTGATGCTGAAGGCAACATTCTGCTTGGAAACCTTAGTTCATAGCATCCAAGGTTTGACATGTGCCACCTACAGAAACATTGTTGCAGAAGTCATAGAAGCTGTCATGAAAACAATATTCCCTTATATTCACGTCAGCAGAACAATATATTCTGTCCCTCAGCCAAAACTGTTGATTTATTTATTCTTATGTAAATGGCAAAAAGTTGCATGTTCCAGGATTTCAATCTGATGAAGTATCTCAAGGATGTTCTGAAATGAAGTAAAAAATTAAAAAACTTGATGTTCTTAAACGTATGCATATCGCCTTTTGTCTTTCATGCCAGAGTTTAGAGCTAAGATCATCTTATGTTGAGAAGTGACTTACAGAGTGGTAGCTGTTTTGGTTAAAGCTTAAAAATAACATCCTGCACTTTCTCACACAATATTGCAAGGTCTCGCATGATGTGTTAGCACTCAGAGTATGTGTTGTGACTGATTCTCAGCTACTACTACATCAAATTTTAGCTCAAAATCTGTAAACCGTCTGAAGTTAGAGGCCTTTCTGTGTTTGCTAATGTTGATTGGCTTTGATGGCCATTTTGAAATAGACTGAATTTCTGAAAATTTCATTAAAACAAGACCAGTGGTGCATGAAATATTTTGCTAACAGACAAATAGGATTGACTCCAATAGTTATTGCCACTGTTTCCAGCAAAGGCCTCAAACAATGTGTGGCACTCTCAGTATGAGATGGGGATGATTCTCAGCTACTGTCACACCAAATTTTAGCTCAATATCTGTAAAACTGTTATAGCAATTTTTATGTTGACTGAAGTTGATAAGTCATGGTGGCCATCTTGAATTTACATTTACATCTAAAAATATCTTTCTAAAATTTGTATTAAAATCTGTCCAGTGGACCAGGAGATGTTTTGCTAATAAAACAATACCCATCCTTCACACACACACAACATGGGCAATAGCATTATTAACGTTCCTGTCAACTCACTTCTTGTGAGCATGAAAAGAGGCGTACGTGAAGCTTTTGCCATTATACTCTCCGAAAAACTTGCTGTCACACAGCCGAATGTGGTAGACCTCATTGCCGGAGCAACATCCATACATCCTCTGCCACTGCTCCGGTGACTGCTGTCCTTCTCTGCAGTAAGAAAATACAAACACAGGTACACTAAAACCAAATTTCTTTAAAAATGAAAACATTTAGCTCGATTAATTCATGCAGTCTTGGCAAGCACTGAACAATGAAACCCTGCTTTTAACACCAGTAACATTTATTAGTGAGAAAAGAGAATCAATGTTTGAAGAAAAAAAAAAACCTTTACAAAAACATCTTTTTAGTCTTTCAGGGTCACACTGGGTCCTTCAATGAAAGCAGACAGATTGTTCTGTTTTTCTCAGTCAGTCTTCTTGGCTTTATTATAGTCTTTGCAATGAATTCCGGTAATAACAATAATTGTTCAAGCACTTTAATGGAGTTGAATGAGCTACTAGAGATACCCAGAATAATACAGAGGAATGGGTTTGCATACTTGTCTTTTAGCAGTTATCGATACTTGTGGTTAATGACTTGGATGTCCCTTTTTGACTTTTCTGACAAACTTATTGGGATATATACAGATATAGATGTGAAGATATACAGTATATACTGTACATATAAGCCCCCTCCCCACCCCCATATGTGGGTGGTTGATTGCCTCAACCACTGACATGAGTTGTCTGTTTGCAAGCTGTGAAAAATCATTTGCCACCACAGAGCTATTCAAACTGTTTTATAGAGAACGCATGCTTAAAAAAAAAGAAAAGGAAAAAAAAAATCAATTTTGCGTGCCACATGTTCTCCATTTTTGCTGCACTCTCTTCACTTCCCGTAGTGTTCCACAATAAACTTAGACTTTCGTCTGCGCTCCGGCTTTCTTCGCAGCTTTCTTTGCTGGTTCCTCGGATCCTTTTTGTACATCAGCTGGCATGGCCACGTGAAAGGTATCTGAACTTTGCAGTCACACTGGGGGAGGAGAGGAAATCAAAAAGCTTTAGGAGGTTATCTGAGGCGACTGACCGTCCACGGGAGGTGTGCACAAGGAGGGTAACCAACGTGGAAGTGGCGGGGCACACACAGTTGAGAGCCAACATGGCGTACTTGAACTCCTCCTCACACACAACCTGATCTGAAAACAAACAAGAAAATAAAGTCACAGCTCATAACAGGAGTTGTGGGCAAATTCCTTTTATTATAATTTTGGGGAAAATATGTAAAAGCTACAGGTAGTACAAAAATCTGAAACAAAACATACACTTTTGATTACCTTTAAACAAAAGAAAACAACTAGATTGCATTAAAAAAATGGTAAATTTGTATTTTTTGTTAGCCTAAAGGCATAAATGTGACTTTAAGAACAGCAAAAACTTTATTACTTTTAAAAAACCATCACCTTTTGATTGCTCTTTGTAGGGGTCATCACAGCACATCATTTGCCTCCATCTCACCCTATCAGAACCCTCCTCTGTCACTCCAACCCTCTACATGTCCTCCTTCACTACATTCATGAAACTTATCTGTGGTCTTCCTCTTTTCTTCCTCCCTGACAGCTCCATGTTCAATGTCCTCTACCCAATATCCCTCCTCTACACGTTTCTAACATTGACTCCAAACCACTCAGTCTGAGCTACCCCCATGATGAGCCCATTCCTAATCCTGTCCTTTTTTGGTCATTCGCAATCTTAATTTTCATCTCTGCCCCCTCCAGCTCCACCTCCTGTCTTTTTACGAGTGCCACAATACCATCTTGTCTCAAATCATCCCTACAGAATATTTTTAAGTGACCCAGCCTTCTCTCACTGTCAGGATTTGAAGCCAGCAGGACTCGTTTTATGGAAGCCATGTTGTATTTTTTGGAACCAGAGTTTGGGCACTTACCCTAGCAACTCTTTCAACTCCCCTGCATAGAGTCATGGTGTCACATGGTGTCACATGGCCTTTCTTTTAAACATGAAATAACTAGTTACAGCAAAATGTATAAATAAAAAATATTTCATTTCAGCATGGGCTGATTGCTGGTTTCAAGGTATGCCATGGTGTTAAAAAGTCAGTTTTGCAACTACAAAATTTTTCCTTCATACCATTTAAAAGCCTTTTATTAAAGATACCAAAAACAGTGGGTTTTTTCCCCTCCAGTCACATGGAGCACCGACCTACACTACCTCTCTCCTATCTGTCGCTCCAAGCCATTTATTTATCGAAACTGAGGGGGAGGATTCACATAAACCTTTATGCTTATTTTTTTTAAAAAAAGCAGTAGGTTCGTTGTACATTTTCTACAGTAATAAATAATACAGTCAATAATGGCTTGTCTACCAGAGAAGCAAAACCTGTTTCTCTTTTCAAGGCAATGCAATTTTGAAACAAACATTTGCAACAAGCTACAAGAGTTAGGTTATTAGCGAGTCACATGTTGACTATGGTGTTAGTTGACACTAGATTAAAATGAAGTTTAAATTTGAAATTTGCTGTCAGTACTTGTGTTTGAAATAACATTTCAATCTTGATCTTAAATATCATTCTCAGTAAAAAAGTATAATTTACTGTCATCATGTTCACTTGTGTTCTGTCAGACTACTTATTTATATTTGTGCATTGAAAACTAAATAACTATAAATAAATATTTTATTTTATGTTATTATATATGTGATGCATTATTATTTTTTTGCTTTAATATCTTGATACCATGGTATTTGTGCACAGGTTTGTCATTCCCTCAGCATCTCTTAGACTCATGCCTAATTTGAACATACAGCAGCAAAAGGAACGTTGTGAACCAAGAAGAATCAACAAAAATGATCCAAGGTGTTTTTTCTTAACAGCAATGTCCTGTTTGTTTACATGGAGGGGTTAGGACAAAACTTGTTCTGGATCCAGTCGACAGGGAAGGTTTGCCTTTCAACTTCTGGGTTCGACCAAGATGTCTATCAATATACAGACTATGGTTTGCACTCTCTTCTTCACTTCATAATGCACTGCCTGTTGCTTTGGATGGCTGTAACCTCAGCCACCTTCAATACTCCTCAAAGGTTCACTGTTACACTTGTCTCCATCTCATTCACGCACAGATTCTATCTTGCTTCGGCTGACTTTCATTCCTCTTCTCTCCAGAGCATACAGTACCTCCACCTCTCCAGGCTCTCTTCCCCTCCTCTCTACTCTCACTCCAAAACACAATCTCATCTGCCAGCCTGTCTATCACTACAGCAATTGAGTAGGAACTCAGAGCAGATCCCTGATGACAACATGACCTTCTATTTATATATTTAAATATGTAAGAGTAAAATAGTTGGGTTATTATTGTCAGGATGCTGACAAGCATAATCCTGACTGTTTCAAAAGTCTCACCTGCAAATTTCACATGAAACTTGTTTTCAGGTTTGAGGATCTGGACATAAAGAGGACAGTTTGGAGCAAAGTCTTTCACCGCCCAAGCTCTCAGGATAGTCTGATGGTCCTGGAAATAACAATAAACCATTGAACATTTTCATCTTAATGACTGTATTTTTTTTAGACGGCAGTAAAAGAAAGATTATAATTGGGGGAAAAAAATACAGCAGAGTGCATTAATTGCTCATCTTACCGCAGCCATCCGATCCACCTCGTTACGACTGCTCAGGATGAAACAAGCCTCTGCGTCATCCATTCTGCAGCAGTGTGACAACAATGAGAACAAAGTTGAACCAGTCATTTCAGATACAAATCATAATAAAAGCAAATCACATCTTGACACTGAAGAAAGGCATCTGAACTCTAAGAATATAATGTAATTTGATCCATTATTCTGTTAAGCGTTGCCTCCATCATCATCAGACATACAAACAACCCGAAATGTTGAATGTTATGTGAATATGGACGTGTTTTTGCATACGATTAACACAGCAAGAGGAGTGTAGAATGCAAAACATGTGTGGGAGGATTTGAAATGGTGCCAGATGAGGGATGCAAGCGCGCCACACACCCAGTCCTTTCTTTTTAATTGCTCTATTAAAACCCTGATGAACGTATACAGTGTAGTTACATAACCTATTCTCATCAAAGCACTTATTTTGAAACAATAATTCCCAGTACAACTCTTTCAAACAACTGGCATAAATCTGTAATATCCAAAAAATAATTTAACTCGTGAACTCCTACAGTACCTCCAAAAATAGCTAAACTGAGTGTAATGATCTGTAGAAGCACCAGATTTATTGCTTGAGCTAATTTTGAGTCTTCCAAAAGGATATTTTTGGTACTGTGTGCTTGTTGAACTGCATTCAACTTAAAGGAGGATTAATGAATAGATGGGTTCACTCATGTCAAAGCAACAGAAATAAACTTGTCTCTGCAAATGAAAGCAGGTTTGTATTTCTTTAGGATTAAATTATGTTGACCATTTTCAGCGGAGCAGACATTTACCAGTTAGGTCAAAAAAGAACCAGTATAGGTCGAATGAGTAGGTAAAATTGTGTCATTATATAAAGTAAAACACAAGTTTTACAAGCTATTTTGTTGAAAAAGGAATGACAGAATATCTGGGTGATATTAAGAAGGATTAAAAAATATATATATTGCATTTCCTTTGCTTCAGCATATATTAGCTCAAAGCCATTGACAAAACTAAACTGAGTGATTTTGTTTAAAAACTTTTCCATAGACACTGTGCACTTTAATGAGCTGGCCAGACTGAAGAGAGCTTTGCACACAAACTGATCTGTTGCCAGCTGCACAGAGCAGCCTCAATCATTACAGCAATTACCAACACTCGAGGATAAGCCCATTAAATACAATGCTTTTGTTTAAGGACAACATTAAAACAAGCATTAGCAAAATATCCAACCAAAAGTGCTATCTGATTCTGGACCTGTTTAACACATCACTTTAAAAAAATGTGTCAAAGAGGGATCAAACAATTGTCCCCTAGATGAAATGCAAATGAAAAATATCCTAATTTTTTATTCATTACAAAATTAAAATTTTCTCATTTATTTTCTTACATAGCACAAAGCCATCCCACAATCTTAAAAGGGCTGCTAAGACAAAATTTGCACATTTCCATGGTAATTTATTTATTTAGTATTTTGACCGAAGCATATGGAAACCATTTTCATGAAGACCTCCGTGAGTTACTTTTTCTCATTTAAAATCTCATATCATGTCTAATTAAATAAACAAGACAACACAAACTTATTATTGATGCATATTTAAAAATTTAATTTTTTTTATTTTTTAGTATCTACAAAGATAGCTTTATGTCTGAAACCAAAGTCAAACTGATTTTAAAACAAATTTTTAGACATTAAAAAATAAAAATCCAGCATTTTTAAAAACAACAGTGTTTTCAATTTGCACATATAACTGAAAAACTAAAAAGGTCAAAGTCAACAGCATAGAGAGGTATTAGCCCTACATATTTTGTGATGCTGGCTTACTGTTAAGGCACTACCAGTGGCTTTTGTGCAAATAAAGCCCAGCTACTGAGTAAAAACAACAACAAAAACATCAAACTGTGGCTGAAAGGACTGAAATACATTGTTTGTAGTCTCCTGTCTTTTGCCTCCCCGTTTCCTGAATGACATCACTGTGTAACACTTATAAATAATACCTATCCTGAGCCTAATTTGCACTTTAAGAAAGTAGGAACATCTGTCTCTCAGTCAACTATTTTAGGTCAGCTGGAGGAGCAATTTGCAGCTATTTAGGTTAATTGCCAACCGGTCAGTAGGAGGGCTTGGTTTAAAAAGAGCATTTTTAAAAAGGCTGAATTGTTCAGAAGTAAAGATGGGCAGGGGTTTGCCAGTCTTTACAAAACTGCACCAAAAAGTGTGGAACAATTTTAAAATAATGCTTCCATTGTGACTTAAATATTGGTTTATGAGATTTGCAAATCTGCATTCAGTTTTTATTCACATTTTACCCAATGTCCCAACTTTATCAGAATTGGAGTAGTGAAAAAAAGACATCCTGCTGTTCCTCTATGGTAATTCATAAACGTTTTTAGCTCTCACTTACTTAGCTCTCAGAAGATCCTGATCCTTGAGGACAGACCCCTGCAGGTAGATGACTCTTTGAGACCACAGAGGAATCTGCAGCACCCTTCGCACCTGCAGGTCCATCTCAGTTGGGCACAGGATCACCACGTAGTAATCCTTGAAAATGAAACAAGGCTGGAGTGAAAATCCGCAGCGAAACGCGTGAAATAAAAACATACATGGGCGTTGTTTGGTACCTGCAGTCTGGGATGTGCGTAAAACTCATTGAGAAAATCCATGAGCAGGTCTATTTTGAGTGCGCTGACACACAGAACTACGTGCTTTTCTGTCTGAGCTCTGTGGCGGCTGTAGTTTCCTCCAGACTTCTGTCTCTCCATCCACAAGTAGATCAGCTCCTCAAACTGACGCACAACAGACTGTGTCACAAAGGCAAGTGTGAAAGTTGGCAAGCATGATCTGAACATCATACTACCTGCAGAGGAAGCACAACCAGAGCCACACAGATCATGATGACCACCAGCAGCTGGGAGGGCCATATGCGGGGAGTCACGTCTCCGAAGCCCACGGTGGAGAAGGTGACGATGCAGAAGTAGAAGGAGTTGAAGAGGGAGAGGTGCTTACCTGCTCGCTCTAGATGCTGAATTCCACATGTGCTGTTTCAAACAAAATAATGTAATGTAATGTAAATGTAAACAAAATCAAATTAAAGTCCTAGCATTTCTCAAAGAAATACTTATCACCCTCTGCCTTTCTTGTCAGTGTCTTAAACTCAGATGATCTCATGCTGGAAAGGGATAGAATTTTATATGAACCAATGTGATACTGTGAGATCTTCTTCTTCTTCATCAGAGAATGTGTGGTAAATGACTCTTATAGCTACATTCTAGATTACTAAGAATAATTAACTGTGTTATTAAGTATAAGTCATGCAGCCAATGATTACTTTCTTTCATTAAAATCCATCCATTGGTTCATGAGATATTTTGCTAACAGACAGATTTGACTCTATCAGTTAATGTTGAGAAATAATAAATAACACAAACTCTGTATTATAATCACTTTTTGTTACAGACACAGACAATATATTTGAATCCAAGACAATTTTATATAATTTATTACCATTTTTAGGAGATTTTGTCCCCCTAAACACTGACATTTTGTCACAAGATGTTAAGTTTATAGAAGTACTAACAGCTGCGTATTGCTTGAAAGTTCCAAGAAATAATCACGTAAAAAGGGTGCAGGAAATATGGAAATAGATCTTTTGTAATTAGTCACAAGTTTGTTCTTGATTTCCTGAGAAAATAGGAAAAAGCTGCACCACTTAGACCCAGAACATTTGCTCCTTAGTTTTGTGATATTAGAAACTTGTCAGCTGAGAAATGCCAGATCTTTACACATGCTGGATTCACATGTGGGTGAACAAGCTCATCACTCTCATTATGATCAAATCACACTGTTGTTTTTAGTACTTGATGCACATTTTCTGTGTCTGTGCCACAGACGCACACAGATAGATTAAATATCGCCGAAAACAAAAATCTCTAAAGAAGCTCGAAAAGTCAGCCTCACCCGGTGAAGACGAGGCAGAGCAGGGTGCAGATGAGAATAAGGACCTGGTTGAACATGGCCGAGTTTGTCCTCTGGATTGCTCTGTGGACGTCGTTCTGCACCGGAATGAACAACAGAGATTACGTTCTGAAGGTGAAAACTCAATGACAGGCATACTCAAGCACGTTAAACTCGCCCGATACAGTTTTTGCAAACAACTTTGCTCTGAAAAAGAAAAATCCATTCTGCAGCATTTCAGCAGCAAATAGTGAACAAAAGAGCAAATCATTTCTTAGTGCACACCTTTCTGCATGCACACAAACAAGCAGAACCAGATGAAGAGAAGACGCTGCTGTTTGTGCTGTTAATTTATATTAGGGGGGAAAAAGGGGGGATTCTGATTACCCTACACAAACAGAGCCATTAAAATGATGGTTAAAAACAGGCCATTAACAGACACAATTAAGTTTATGGCTTCCACTCACAATCATGTTTTCCAAAGCACATTTAGCCAGCCAGCAGTTGAGAAACACAGGAATGAAGATGTTTCTTATCGAGGGCCAGAAGATCTGAAAATAAAGAGAAACATTTTTTTTAATATTTCATAATTTTAAAAAAGAAACTGCACACAAGAGAAAAACAACAATATGAATGCTTGTGTAAAGGTTTCTTGTGTGCTAAATGCACATTTATTTGCTTATATAATGTAGTAGAGCTTTTAAATAATTTTAATGGCTGCAGTTCACATATGGTAGTACTGTACAGATATGAAAACTACTGCAATTATAGAGAAAATACATCAGTTATTATGCTTAGGAGAAGCAAAAGAAAGTATGGACTCCTCAAGACCTCTGAAAGTCTCCTCCATTAAACAGCATTATTAGATCCATTATGCAACAGCTGCATAATTGGATTGTGATTTGGAGAATTTGAAGCTGAAGTGAACAGTTCAGGACATTCCTTAAAACCAATTTTCAGTAGTTTCTGTTCTTCGGCAATGTGCATAAGTCTTTTATAGAAGGCCAGTATCATAAAAAAACTGTTGCCATGGTGCTTTCCCCTCTTCTCTTATCGAATCCTGCGATCCCCCACCCAATAAAGGATGCACAAATACTGGCCACATAACAGATCGAGCCTCTGTTGCTCCATGGTAATGGACTGTGGTCACTTTACGCTGCAGGAGCACTTCAGTGGGATCAAATCACAAGTTTTAACCCTGAGTCCTCAAGTGTTTCAGTCAGCTTTAGAGATGTGACACATATTCATGTTCTTTAACTACACCATAAGTTCCTTATAAGATTGGGATAATCAGATTTATTACTTGTCTCTATAAGTATTTTTAATGTTGTGACTAATTTGATTTAAGTGTTTCAATTTCTCTATAGTATCTGCTCTGGCTCCATGGGCATTTTAAGATTAATTTGAAGGTTTTTAAAATTATTTATGGTCTTACCTTTTTTCTCTGTTATACTTTTTCCTTAAAGCCCTGCAGATTGCTCAGGGCATCTGGAATGGGTCTTATGATACCATCCAAAGTTAAAACTAAAATGATAAAAACTGAAGTTGGTTGGTTAGATTATTTGTTTATGAAATGTAGTAAGTTTTGTTACAATTTGATCTGTTTAATTGTATTTTACTTCTAGTTTTCAGATTTTATTTACTATAGTTATTTATTTAATTTTTAGTTAGAGTTCAGTACTTTTTTGATATTTTTGTATTTTTTCTGGAGGTTTTATTTGTGTTTTGATTTCAGTATTCTTCAATGTAGAATTCATGTTTTTATGTCTTTAATTTTTTATTTTCAATTTCCTATTTAAAACATTGTTTTTTCTTATTTCCCATCAGTTGTAAAGCATTATTTATGTTCCATTCGCATTTCTAACAAGCTGAAATGTCTCTGAACCACAAAGACCATCATAAATTTGTTGCAAGTAACAAATTTTCTGTGTTCACCATGACAGTTCAGAGTGTTGTTAACATGTTCAAAAATGTGAAACATGTACATATTTTAAGCTGATAGTGCTGTTGTATTTGTATAGTTAAACATGCACAGTTTATCCTTTGAAAGGTATAAATTCATAAACAATAAATATGTGCCTGGGATTATGAACATCCCCCCAGAGAGGGACAGTTTTCCATGTTCATGTGCAGTGATGAATAAATGTACTGGCAATTAGAATAATTCATATCAAAGTTGGCAACACATTAGAAATACATTAAGAGCAATAACACAGTAACAAACCAACAATCTGGAACTTACTGTTATAATGAAGGGAACTGTGTTGATCATCTCCAGCAGAAACGACACCTGAAATATCTGCTCCCAAATGTTCCCCTGAAAGCGAAAACACAATAGATGTTGAGTCGCAGCACAGATTCTCACATGACTTTGATGCAGGAAGAACAGGAGCTCAGATGTTGCCCGTATTAACAAGATCTGAAACAGATGTTGGGGAACCAGGAGATTCTGATAAGTAATGGGCTACTGGAACAAAACATTTATTAGCCAGCAGAGCACAGTCCTAGGAATAGCTAAGATACTGCGCAGAACCCTCAAGCTCCCAGGCTTGTGGTGGAGGACCCAAGCTTGAGGTGAAGGGGATCACCCATGAGGCTGAGCTGAACCAGTTTATTTTATTACTGGTCATCTTCACCAACCACTTACTTCCTCACCTCCTATCCTGTAATTACCTTCGATCCTTACTGCTGCCGTGACAAATGACTTGGGCTAATTACACCACTTATGGATAATCGGTCTCACACTGAACAAGCTATGAGTTGTACAGAATGCATTAATCATGTTGGAAGGTGATATGTTGTTGTTTGGGCTTTTTTGTAACTTCGTCTTACCTTGTAGCTCAGATACATTAGTAACATCGTCTCCAGGAAACTAATGATGGCCACAATCACCTGTACAAACAGGAAAAACAATAAACAAAACCTGCAAATTGCTTACAACAGCTACAGTATATCAGAAATTTTGGGATTTTTTTCTGGGAAAAGGGTTAAGCGTTTTCATATAAGTTAATGGTCTAAACATTTCTGCTTTGGCTTAAGGTAATTAAATATTTAGTCAAAACACAGATTTAGGTTTGCATTTTTATTTTGTTTTGACTCACTTGAATAGCCCAGACTGGAGCCTTCCTGTCCACCCAGAAGATCAACTCCCTAGCAGAGAGAGCACACACAAAACATCTGTGTTCACATTTAAGAATAAAACGAGCATTCCTTGAAGGAATGCATGTCACCCTCTGCTTTACATGCCAAGTTTTAAAAAAAGATCATATGTGATCTGTTAGTGCTTTGATTATATGATGGGGATGAATCTCAGCTACTACCACACCAAATCTTACCTCAATAACTCCAAAGGTTAATCAGCTATAGATGTACATGCAATGTAAACTTTTTGAGTTTCATTAAAATATGTCTGGTGGTTCACGAGATATCTTGCTAACAGACAGACAAACAAACACATGCAAAGGCAGTTACATGACTGTCCACCTTTCATGGTGGTGGGCAATATTTAATACCTTCACAGATCATAGCAGAAGTACATACAAATATGAATAGAGAATCAAACACAATCAAACTTGCTGAGCATGTGCCTTACACAGGTCTTAACAACAAGAAGCATCTGACTTAAAAAAAATAAAGTGGCAGAAATGAGGCAACAAATTAAATCTGTTCACAGTAATCACATCTTCCGCTGCCTACCAGTTAATTTCTCTGTCCTGCACCGATCCATTCCACAAACAGTCGACGCTGAAAAGCAGCAATCAAGGGGAAGAAAAGAAATCAAAAGGAGAAAAGAACGTTCATGAATATATGTAAAGATCTGCAGTTTGGCAGGTCAGAAAGGTTAATCTATTAGTCTCTTTAATATTCATGCACATTCATATTACAGTTTCTCAACTTTAACTCCTAAGATGTTAACTTTGTGCAGATCTTTGTTACACACCGAATCTAACCTAAAGCCCCAGCATTCTGTGAAGGAATGCATATCACCCGCCACCCTTAATGCCAGAGTATTTGACTAACATCATTTTATGAGGAAAAATGACAGAGATTGATCAAACTGTGAAGATAATGTGCACAATCTCATGCAACATTCTTCAATGTCAGACACAGAGTATGTGTTGTGAATGACTCTCAGCTACAACCACATCAAATTTTAGGTTAGTATGGGTAGAACTCACTGACTTATAACCATTCCTGTGTGTTTAAAGGCCAGTTGGCTTTTGCGATCACCTTGAATGGAGTTGACTCCACAAGCTAATCAGTTGTGGATGTACATTCAGCAAATAGTTTCTGCAAGTTTCATTCAAATTTGTCCAGTGCTTCACATCCAAAATCATTATTATCCTTCCTTCGCCTTTAGGTGGTGGGTGATCATGATTTAGAGAATGAAATTGTGCTTTCAGTTTGTATTTTTCTGCAGTTTCACAAATTTCTTGTTAGAAACAAGGTTTCATTTTTGCTACATACTCATACTAATTCACACATAGTACCTCCTACATACTGTAAGATTATTTTAATTCAACAAACATATTTGTTAACAGATGTTAAATGTCCTTTTTATCTATAAATAATCTGCCTTAAAACCTGTTCCTTGTTATATGAAACTTTAACCAGTTGGTTCAATCGTCTCTTCGCAGTTCGTTAGCTTTCCATCGTCTTTGTTTTATGTTTGTCATACAGATGTCTGTGTGATAATGCACTCAACTTAACATTTTGTGTGTGTGTGTGTGTGTCAACAAACCATTTGTTGTTGCCGTTTGGAGTGTTTTGTTGCGCAGCGCTGTGGCTGCCGCCGGCGCTCTGCCCCGGTCTGTCTGTCATCACTCTGATTATGTACAGCAGGCAGGTGAGCAGCTTCAGGCAGAAGTTAAACACACGAATTCGTAGGCCTGGAGAAAAAAAAGAGAGGAGGGATGTGAGTCATTTTACAGCAATGCAGAAACAAATAAACATTACTGTATTTGTGTGTGTGTGTGTATAGATGTGTCCATGGTTTTGATACAGTTCATTCGAAGCAACTTTATGGCGTTTTCTTTCTTTTTTTGTCATTCTTCAAGAAGACAACCTGCTGCACCGTCCACTTACTCGATCTTTGGTTTTTGATGAAGAAAAGCTTCAGACGCTCCTTGAAGGTGTTTTCATTCACGTAAAACTCAACCTGCACCCTGACAGGGGAAGAAGAAGGAGAGCAGCTGTCACACAGGACTCAGTAAAACCTGCAGATCCAATCCACACAGATGTTTTTAAAACTGGATTAGTAATACAGCATGAATATTCATTAGCTTTTTATCTAATCATCTGCCTGAGGAGAGTTATAGGCAATTATCCCTCTCTTATTTTCTTCCCAATTACAAGGCTGCTATTAAGAAAAGAGCTGCATGCTGCACAGCTTGAACTAAAATCATCAGAGATCAGTTTTTTACTATATAACAGAGAAATCACTGCCAGAAAAGGTGATGGAAAATGACTAAATTATTTTATTAGAGGACTACCGCCTCGTGATATGCCAATACTTCATAATAAACCATAAAACTTATTAGTTATATTAATGTCAGGAGCTATAATCCAATTAAGATCAATTCAGAAAAAAAAAAATCAGGTTACATGTTTGTCAAAAAGAAAAAATACCTCTCTCATTTAGACCTTTTCCACACATTGATTTTCTGCTAAAAAACACAGCAACACACATATTGTTTTACCAGTCCATAGTAAGAGCATTCGAGAATAACATTTCTTCATGTAATTGAAAAAAAAAGATTATTTGTGCAAGATTAAACTGTCAAACAATGGCAAATGCAAAAAGAAAAATTAAGAAAAAAGTCATGTTGTTAAATCAAAAGCGCTTTGATTTGTAGCCTGAGAGAAAGAGATGAATCTTCACACTATTAATCCTCAAAGCACTGAAGAGAGGCCAGATGAGGAGGAATTTAAAAAAAAGAAGAAAAATTAAGAGTTTAGAGGATTTAGAAGAAGCTTCTGAGGATGTGCTGCTGTTTCTGCTGCTTCATTAACCCCATAATTTGGCTTCCGTTTGAAGAGTTTCATCATTAGAACGTGAGAGAAATGTGGGCCGTTGTGTTTTGAAACTCCACGACAGATCCAGAGAAATGAAACACAGAGGAGCGACAGAGAAAGTCCCTGCTGCGAGCTCTGTGTAACAGCTGTAACATCTGGTCTTGTGGCAGGGCAGAGACGAGTTCTGGAGGAGGAAACTTTTCAACAGAGACCCGCTTGTCACATTCTGAGAGGCTGTCTGTCTGTCTGTCTCACTGCTCTACCCACACATGTACACATGCACATAATGGTGCATTTAATGACTCTTAATTAGCTGCTGTACAATTACAGGTTGAAGTGGTCTGACATCAGGCATATTGGGGTGTCACATTGGAGTTTCAGGCAATAAGAAGCGACGCAAATTACATCTCTTTTTTTAAACCATTAATTGCAGTTGAGAAGTTTTTAATAAAAAGTTGAAGCATTAAGAGCAGAAATTAACTGAATAATAGTTGAATAAAACATAATTTGGCAAGTAAAATGTAACCGAGTGGAACTAAACCCACACTACCCAAAAGAACCTCAAAATGTAAAAAATACATTTTCAACAATTTAATTTTATGTAATCTATAATTTAAAGTACCAAAATAAATATGGTTTGATCTCTTAGCAGTGATTTGCAGCCTTTCCCTAAAACACAGCAGGTAGGTTTGTTAATGAAATGAATAAAATAATTTAAAGCAACAGTTCCCAGACATTTCAGCCTCTGACCCACAAAAGAACAGCAGAAACGTGAGACCCTTTTTTATTTCTGGAGTGTAAAACATTGCTAAAAACTCAAATAAACAAGGATATAATAACAGCACAAACAGCTTCTGCATCTTTTATAGGATTTAATAAAAATTTCTACTGTTTTTAGTTAAATGACGGCAAAAATGTACAATTAGCAATCATCTTTAAAGTTTAATCTATTTGGTTTCTGCAGATTGTCTTAAGACCCATCACTTGTTGCTTCATGACCCACAGTGGAAGTCCAACCACAACTTTGGGAAGCACTGCAAATCTGATCTCTAATAAAATAAACAAGCAGCCGTGTATGAAGGGTGGAGTGGGACAATTCAAAGCTGAACAAGGCAAAGGAGAAGGTGAAGCTTTGAATGGAGAACTGGTGACCAAGGACTCATTCTATGACAGCGGAGTACCATAAAAATCCACAGATCTTTTTTTTACTGTTTCTTACATATTTTTCTCAAAACTGGACTTTGAATCAAAATGTGATTTGCATCAAATGGAGCATTCTAGACATATGCATCCTAATTATTAAGATGTTTAGATCTAATTCTGTCAGATCCATAAACATCATTGCACAACACTGGTGTATGTTTAGATGAAAAACATTCATCCGAAGAGTTTATGTAAATAGCAAAACATTAAATTATTGTGACAGCAACAAACAGGAAGTACATCAAATTCAAGGAGAACAAGAAAAATAGAAGCAGAAAAACACAGTCCTGAAGTCTTAAAGTTCAATTAAATACAATAGTTGCTTTTTTATCAGACATATTTGTCGTCTTTCATGTGCTAAGTAACTGTTTTTATAAACCTGGACAGGCAGCTGGTAATCTGTGGCACTTTCCACACTTCATACTCCTGTTCTTGTTTTTTGCATGTCTGTGGGTTTTGAGCGCGTTTATTAAACTGGACAAACAGAAGGACCGCTTCTTTTTTTGTCCCTCATCAGCCAAATCCATAATTTGTCCATGCTTAAAACAATATACACACATTATTAACGTCTCTGTCGTTTAATCAGAGAAGTCCATGTCTAATAAAATCTTGACATGATGTGGCAAGCTTCTTCGCGTGGCCCTACCTCTGCCCGGAGTCACTACCAAGAGCGTCCGACCTCCATGCTCCCACAGACGGACTGACCCAGGTGTGGATGATGGTCTCCGGATCCATCGTGCAGGACACTTAGCTGCAAAGTGCAGCAAGTCTTAATTCCTACAGCTTGTTGACTAAAGCTCCTCAGGGCAGCTCTAAAAAAAATAAAAAGCCCACTCTGCGTGTGGTTTGGAAAATGGATTACATATATGTTTTATTTTAATGAGGAAAAACAGCCGAAGTAGAAAACAAGAAATGGAGCGGCTTGACTGATCATTTCTTGTGAGAAATGGGAATATTTTTAGAATTTTATACAATTTTTCCCCCCTCTCTCTCTCTCTCTTTCTCTCTCATGCGCGGGCCTGTTGCCACAGCAACACGATAGGAATAACCCAAACTGATGCCGCTGCTGCAACATGGACTTCTCTAGCAGCACTGCAGCACCTGACAAAGCTGTAAACATTCACAGTAACATGATTAAGGATTAGGGAAAATATGCTGATTTCTCTTTTTTTGATGGCACTCAAATCCCATCAGTGATTCAAACTTAGCTTTGCACGACTTGTCGCTTAAAGCCATGTTTTATTTTTGTTTTGTTCCTCTAATAAGACGCACGAGTGGAGGGTTTAATGTGATGGTACTCATAACCAGAAAGAGACGCTCGAAAGCAGAGAAGAAGCAAGGATTTCCTGTCTTTTTGCTCTGAATCTCCCATCGTTTTTCTCCCATTTGAAGAGCGGGGAAAAGTCTGAAACACTAATTTATAGGTGACCTATTTCATGACTCAGTGCTTTTAAAAATGTCGGAAGAGGACACTCTACTTGAACTTCTTTCCGCCCACACATATGAATCCACTTAATGTGGCTTTTTGAGTTATACACAAGAGCACTTTACACCATACTGTGACATGTGTCTGTAAATCATGACATTATTCATATCTATATTTAGCTCATAAAAGCTACCCTCCTTGGAAACCAGACAATAAAAGCACTTAAAAACAAAGAAAACAAGGTGAAAACTCAAACTGCAGATGGAAGGCTATAATTGAGGTTGCAGTCGCGTTTAAATAGATTTGTTTTTTTTGGGTTTTTTCTGCATGCTTGAGAAAGTAGCAGCTGAATGATGGATTATCCCTGTTAAGATGTAACCAGTGACATTTGTGAGTTCACTGATCGCTTCTGAACACAGGCTTAGACGACGACCACGTCAAATATAACCTGAAGTATCATTTCCTCACCGACAATACTATCAGTTGGGGGCAGGAGGCCAGTTCATTGTCAGGGGCAGAACAGAAAAACAATAATAACCATGTAAATGGGAGCAGGAAATGTGGGCTGTTTTATCGAGATGAAAACAGTTATTGATGCAAGGACAGCTGGGCAAAAGGTCATGTTGGACTAAAAGCTTGTTTGTACTTGTTGAATAGAAAAGATGTGAGATTTATTTCAAACAGCACTGTAGTCTGCTTTCTGCTGTAATTACATTTGATCAGCACAATGATCTTCAAACATAAGCAGTGACAGGTAATGTGGTACTTTTTTGGTAGAGCTCTTTGAAATACACCTCTGAGACCTTTTTGATTCTCTAAAAAAAAAGCTACTAAAGCAGACAACAAAAATGAAAAAAAAAAAATTGGACAAATTGCATTTTTTCTGAAAATGGAGACTGAATGCTGAATAAAAATAAATTTGAGGAAGAAGCTGAACCAAGTTCTTGAAACTAAAACAACAGAACACTGTCTAAAAGTGGAAAGGAGCAAAAGGCTAGATAAAGACTAAAAGTAGCAAAAATTTAGCTCAAAATGCCAAACAGCTGAGTAAAAGTTAAAAGTCCCTATAGAAGACAAAATCATAGAGAGTATGCCAAAGCACAGAACAATGTTCTTTAAGGAACTGAAGAGATCCTAATGTATCCATATGAAGAACACATTTGTAAATAAAGCTTAATATACTGAAAACTAAAAAACAATACAGAAACAAAAGTCATGTCACCCATCTTCTGAGTGAGCTAAATGATTCAATGTATGAATGACTAAAATAGAACAAAGTGTGCAGAAGTAATTCGATTGTTAAAATAAAAATCATACGAGAAAATAAAAATAACATTAATATAATAGTTTAAATGTTGAATCAGCATTCACATAATAAAAGTAGCTGGGTTCTGGTGAAGTCCAGAAGGCAAGGATGCTGCAGTAAGATAAAAAGCTCAGTACAAAAGAGGAGTTTTATGAAAAAAGAAAAGGTGGATAACAAAGAGTGAAGGATCTCACTCCCAGTTGTGAAACGACATGAATCATTCTAGTTTTACACACAAATACATGAAGAATAAATCAAACAAAATCCCTTAACATGCTTGTAATTTTTATTTTGCTAAAACATGCAACTTTAAAAAGGCAGCTCTCAATTTCAGCACCATGGACAGCCCCACACGCGGCACAAACAATGTGCAACTTTTAACTTTACCTTTCAGAGCAAAAACACCTCTTTCCCTGAGAACAGAGAGCACTTCTAACTTCTCTTGTGATTGCTCAAACCGCAGGGGGTATACAAGGTAAAAACTCCAGACACAATCACTTTCATGTTACTGTATGACGGCTGAAAACAGTGGTGCCTGGATAGATCAAGTGGGCGAGAATGCTAATTAGGGGGATTTGTTGGCTGCTAAAACATAGGTACAGGAATCCGTATAAAGCATACTGTACTGAGAAAGAAAAACGAGACTTGGTAACAGTTTAAATAAATAAAGCCGCAACTGAGAAATTGCATTCTTCGTGAAAATGCAGTGTGAAGGCTGAGTGCTAAATGACTTAAAAAATGTGCTGAAGATGCTGACACTGAGTTGTTATCAAGCTAAGAGGCAGAACATTATAGGTAAAAGCTAAAAGGAAATAAAAACATTGCTAAAAGTAGCAAATTGCAAGCTAAAAGGTGCTGGTGAAGATTCTCAGTCATCCAGGATGTCACAAATCCAAAAAAAAAAAAAAAAACATAAATAATCAAAAAAACAACTGGATTTCTATTCTGTAGTTAAAAACGTTTCTCTTCCCACTCCCAACCTTCACACCATTCAGTTAGTGTTCGGGTGTTTTAACAAGTAGCTACAAATAAAAGAAGCAAAATGTCAGCTAAAAGTAGCAAAACACTGGCTAAAAGGTAAAAGCAGCAAAGTGCTAGCAAAAGCTAATGGTATCATAAGAAGACCGAAATAGACCAAATATACTGAAGTAAAATTCAAAGAGAACAATAATTTTTGAAATCTCAATGTATTTCTATGGTGGGGAATTTTGTAAAGTTAAATATTTTGAAAAGCATAAAAGTTACAAAACCCAAAAGTCATAGCTTGAACGTTCTGGATGAACTGAACATGTTGGCGTTTAAATGGTTCAAATAGCTCAAAGTGTGCAGAAGTAGTTACATGTCAATAAAGTCACAGAAGAAAAGACAAACAACAAAGAGAAACAGGATCAGTGTAGTGTGAACGCTGAATCAGCAATCACACAACCAAGCTGTAGTGCAAACACATGGGATCAAACCTGAGCAACAGCAGCTGTACTTTTGATGTGATATGAGGAGTTTGGTGGTTATAAAGAGGAGTTTAGTTTTAATTTGAAGCTGAATTTGCTTCAAATCCTGTGTCAGAACCAGCTGGTCTGCTTAACTGCTACTTCTGGAAATTGTTTCTCAAAATTTCTAAAAAAAAACCCGTAGTAAAACGCTAACCAATATCAAAGCTTTATCAAGACTGAGAATAAGAATATGTAATTTACTTCAGTTCAATTCACTTTGGTTCAGTTAATTTCAGAAAAAAAGAGTGAAAAAAAATCTTAAATATGAACATATAAAGTTTGGCATCCCTTCATTTTTGACTTTTTGGTTTAATCTTTTCTATTAGACGTTTCTTGAAACAGCTGCTGATTTCATTTGCATACGGAACAATTATAATCTGCAGAAAGCTGAAGTAATAGCAGTAGGATTAGTCATGTACATCAGCAGTAATTTTTTTGCCTGATTCTAAAAAACTCGGTTTCATAAATTTACATAATTTTTTAAATTATCAGATCAGGGCATAGGAGCACTGGAGTGCACGGCAGGCACTTATCCACCTCCAAAAGTGTGTATAGATTTATAGAGTTTTTAATCTCCCGTCAACTTTAATGTGGCCCGGAACAACGTACCCACACAAATTACATATCAAAATGACCAGCTCGGTTACAAGATGGGTGCTATTACTTTTAGTGGCGTTTTGAGTTACCATGGTGATGTAATTCGCCATTAAAACCCAATGCAAACCAATGAGCGGAACTCTCTGTCGGCTCAGCTGACAGAGAGGTCACATGACCTAGACTATGGAGCTCTGTGACCAAAACAGATTTTGTTGGCAAACAAACTTTTGCTACTCCCACATCTTTTACGATACATACACAAATTATACATCAAAACTTTGGCATCTTTGTCTTCTCTCAGACAGTGTTTCTACTTTTGCTGTAGGACTTGTGGTTTTCTCTCAAGTAGCATCGGAAGGCAGAGTCCGACCACTTGACTTCATATCTTTTCCCATTATAATTTTGCCTGACACTGTTTTTCTGATCGTGGTGTGAGGGACGTTTTTAACTCGTCATTTCTCTGTCATAAAGCGCTGTAGAAATGTGAAATTTGACATTTATGAGAACCAATCTTTTCTTTAACTCACTGACTCACTCACTTCTAACAGTTTCCCTCTGTTTTTGACACACATACATTAAGC